>NC_142369.1:11888000-12056500 GCF_059441005.1 Hippichthys cyanospilos | reverse complement strand
GACTCAGTCAAAACCTCACTTTCTTTTTTCCATGGCACAAAATAGATTGATAAGTGTACCGTGCGACAGCGCCTCCTGCTGGATCTGCAAGGGCGCAACATTGGGAGGGTTTCGCACTGGAGTGGAACTGGCAATTTGATCCTCAGCGGCTGGCACTATAACAGTGCCTGAGTTTGTCTCACACCCTTCTTTAATGGACAAAGCCTGAATACAAGAAGACAAAACGTTCACACAAATTCATATAAATCATGGCACAAAATAAAAAAAGGAAAGGGATAAATATATTCTGCTCACCACAAAAAATATTTGCATAAAAAAAATATTACTGCATAATGTCATACTAAAAAAAAAGTTGAAATCAAGATGTAATTACATATAATGTAAAGAAACTCAACATTTTCTGCCATGTTTATTACTTCAATTTAGTGGACATTGTGTTGCTCCTCCAGGCATATGCACCTTGGTCAATTGGGGCAGTAAAATACAGACATTTAGTTATAAATAACTATTTGCAGAAGGTAAGAAATGTAAGCCTGTGAGCATTGTTATATTTTTAGTCTGTAAGTGTTGCACTACTACTATATTTGTTGCTATTACGAAGGGCGTCGACCATTTTATAGCATCCAAGTTTGCCACACTTATTTTTGACAATCTGTTGATACAAAATTCCAATTAAAGATGGTAGAACTTAGTCTTTGGTTAGTGACAACCTGCGGCTTCGGCGCGACATCCTCTCGGCGCAGCATCACAGCCACACTGACGTTGGGCTGCAGGTCAGGCGGTATCGGCGGCAGCGAGCGCTTGACACGGCTGGGCGGGCGCAGAGTGAACACGCCCTCCACGGTGGCCGCCCCCTCCAGCAGGTCCACGGCCAGCCCAGCCAGCGTGGCCAGGGGCACGTCGGCGCTGCCCAGCGAGTGTGTGCCGCAGCATAGGTGGATCTGCAAGGGCGGCTGCTGCGCCAAGAAGGCGCGCAGGGTGCGCTCGCTGCTGCGGATGCGCACCGAGGCGCGCTCAGGCTGGAAGTCCGGCGTCAGGAGGTTCCGGAAGGGCTCGCTGGTGATGTCGTTGCCCAGCAGCGTGTAAAAGAAGAAGTAGCCGGCGTCCTCGGATGACAGCTTTATCGTTGTGGGGATTAACTGCAGACATTCACACAAATGCGGAATCACACGCCAGTACAGATGCGCACACACACACGGGGAAATTACCCCTCACTAGTCATGAGACGATATAAGAATCTGACGGTATGATGATGATAGAATGATAAGCTTGAGCAAAATAAACATTTTTCTACATTACAGAAACTGTTTTATTTTTAAACCAAATATATAACACAGCATTCCGATTAATGTTATTCAAATGCAGATATGTGGAAAAAAATGGTCTGTTTTGAGTTATGCAGTTATAAGTCGACCCCCCTAATATGGGGGTTGAAAAAACTTTTACTCTGAGAAACACAGTAACATTTGAAATCAATCATTCATTTCCCTCACACGCATGCACGCTCGCTCTGTCTTTGTATAACTCTCTCTGCCTCTATCTTGCTCATCACAAGCTCTTAGCTTACTCACAAGGTCGCCTTTTCTTTATCGAAAGCCAAAAAACTCCCAGTACACTTTTTTGTTTGGATAGAGTAGAAGTTCAATTGTTTCGCCTTGTTACTCACACTCCAGCTCCAAAGACTTCTTGTGTCCTACCTTTAGCGATATCACATAAAACACTCAGCAAAAGTAGCATATGACAACGTGTTAGTCAAATTACCCGCAGGAACAGAATTATATTGATACTAAAGCCCACAAAGCAGGAAATGGACAATGTATCACATATGCTACGCAATGAGAGCTGCACACTGCAGGAGCCCGATAAGGTAGGTAATGCGATTTGACAGATTTGGATGGTTTTAAATAACCGTAACTGTTAATATAATACATTTCCAAGCCGGTTATCGCCCCATGCCTACTCCTCACACAACACACAACAGGAAGTGCCACTCACAGGCGTGGGGTTCTTCTCACCTGTTCCAACTTGGCGGCAAATGCCACAGTGACAGACAGCACAAACATGTCAGTGGCGACTTTGTCAGGTCCAATCTGGTGGTAACCTTGCTCAGGCACCAAGACTGCCTCCAGTTTGTCCGGGAAAGGCTGTGAGGCCGAGGTGCGGCCGGAGCGAGCCGCTGGAGATTCAGACGCATGACCGAGGAGAACAAATGAGTTTCACTTCTTGATACTTGTACTTCCTTGAATTGAGTTTCTGGTTGCACTACAAACATTGTTCCATGGAACCAAAATGCCACATAGATGCGCATAACGAAGTTTAAAAACATAAAAGAGGGAGTGGCTTAATGGAGGGGCACATAAATGCAAAAAAAGTCATACCTTTTTGGGCCTTCTTATCATTGGGCGCTTGGGGACTGATGCAAGGCGGCGGGAGCGTTGACTTGTTGTCGTTTTCCAATACCATGCTGAGGAGCAGCGACGGCTTCTTTTTGGTGTACTTGGAGCTCAGCAGAGCGTGCCAGCGAGGGTCCTGATGAACCAAACGGGGAAACAAGCGTTAGAGGGGTGGGGGAATGGCACAATATGTCAACACAGTAGCCGACGGACCTGTGGGACTTCCTGAACAGATCTGAGGTCCAGCACGATGTAGCCAAGGTTCTCCCTGCTGCTGGTGTTGGTGTCCACAGCAAAGCACTGGAGCTTGATGGGGGTCCTCTGCAATCTGCATACACTCACAGGATTAGTCAAGCCATTAGGTCATTATAATGTACATACAAGGTCATATTGACAATATGGATGCTGATTTAAAAAGATGTGGTTTGTTACAATTTCACTTTGGGCCTTGATCCTAGTCAATTTCAACCTTCGATCGTCACCTTAACTTTCAAATCAATTCATCACCCAAAACTCTTGTGTGGCTTTCTGCGTACTACTTTTCTGTCAATTTTGAAAACAGCTGGAGGAAAGTGGGATGAAAAATTAAAGCATTATTCTCTTTGAATTGTTAGATATTGTTGCAACCAGCCCAAAGGTTTTCTGCTGTGAAGTTTTTTTTCTTTTCTTCAGGATAACAGAGCGTTAATCTTAAAATATATATATTTTTTAAGGTCAAACAAAGGTAAAAAGTGCAGAGTGTTCCCAGCGGCTTGGTGGTTATGTAGCGCCACAATAATTCAGTTTCATATTGATGAAGAGGTGTAATGATGAATAGATGAATTTTAAACTAAATGATTATTAATTTAATCAATAATTATTTTGCTAGTCAAGGTGCCAACAGAAATGAGGTCAGCCACAAATGTAAATGTAAACCATGCTTTTTCCTCCCGGTGAGGTCTCATTTTTTAAATAATCACTTTCCCAAATTTTCTTCTTGCACTTTACATTCTTTTCGTAAATGTAGCCAACTCGTTTGTAATAAATGTTGCTCGCTGCACTAAAAGCATCTGTTATCATCCGTCGGGATTTAGAAAAAGGATAATCGGCCTGGCAAATAATTGGGCTAACCCTGATCCAGATTCCAAACTTATAGGACTCCCCCTCACACACACAAAAACACACTTGTGTTGGTGCAACATCTTGCGGTCCAGCTCCCAGGCCAGCTCCGTGCTGAAGTGGGGTTGGTCCAGGTGTTCCACAGGGTCGGTAGTCAGATGCTCGCCGTCGAAGCTCGCCTGAACCTCCAGACTGAGCCGAGGGCACTTGGGGAAGTCACGACCTGCCCGCAACACCAAAATCACATCAAGGGTGACCACACAACTGCATTTACAGTGGTAGTTTATAAAAGCATAATAATCCATATTTATCTGGTGCAATTATTTCTTGACAACGGATTTTAGGATCATATCTGTCATGATGAATTGCCATCCGTCGTTTTGTTTTAAGATGATCTTTTTAACGTTTCAAACAAGTCATTAGGTGATCAAGTGAAACACGAGAAATAAGTTTAGGTTAAAAGGCAAGAAAGCGGCGACTTAACAGTTTCAAATCGTGACTTTGGTTGCCTTGGTGCTGACAGTTGACGCTTACCTTCCAGGATGGACAACACGATAAGAAGTTGCTCGCTTTTCGGCGACATGTTGACATCCGGAGGAACCGACAGGTTGGGAAAACCTCACGAGAATTCGCCTTAATAAAATCTGGACTTTGTTGAGAGGCGTAAACAATGTTTTGTGGAGAAAAAAAACGATCTCTTGAGGTTTTCCGTTGCAAAATAGAAACAGGCGCTTTGTTGTCGAGCGTTGGCGCCACCCATTTTGGTTTTGGAAACGGAAGTTGAAGACGAAAGCGCTTGGGTTTAGATTGACTCCAGCTGGTGGGCGGGGGAACTGCAGTCTCAGAACTACAGTACGTTAATTGCAAAAAAAAAGATATGCATTCGAAAAAATAATAGCGCAATCATATAATGCCAATTCGTAAAAAAAATTACAGTCGGTTTTTATTGTTTTATAATTACATTTGGTTCATATTAACAATGTTTTTGTAAGTTGTTTTATGTATTTATCCTGCAAGCCTGTGACCCTTGTGAGGATTAGCGGTTTTAGAAAATGAACGGATGAATATTTTCAATTTTTTTAATCGATAACGATGAATTTTAATAATTACTACTACTACTACTACTACTACTACTACTACTACTACTACTACTACTACTACTACTAGCAACAATAATAACGGCAAATCTGAAAAAACAAAAATGTAAATTTACATTGATCATAAGTTGCTAATTTGTGCTATCTATCTATCTATCTATCTATCTATCTATCTATCTATCTATCTATCTATCTATCTATCTATCTATCTATCTATCTAAACACACGTGCACACGTACGCGCGCGCACACACATTCTTTGTTCCTGCCAAACATACAATACATATGAATTACAAACTATAAATGAACATGTCAACTATTGATTACAATTAAATAAAAATACAATACAAAAAATACTTATGAGACCGTTTTATTTTTCTATTTCATGTGATGATTTGATTGTTTCTTTTCAAAAATATTATTATACGTTGTTATTTTATATGTATTTATTTTACTTGATAATATTTTACAATATTTGTCATCATTGGCCATGAATTTGAAAATAATAACAACAACAAAAATAATAATAATAATAATAATAATAATAATAATAATAATAATAATAATAATAATAATAATAAATCTAAGAAAACAAAAACAGATTCACAAGAAAGTTACTACCTACTGACATTTGTATGTGAAACATTTTAGTTAGGGTTGATAGTTTACATTATACAGTATTAACTTTTTTTTTAAACTCTAAATTATATATTGTAATGTGATCTGAACATCATTTTAAAATAAATAACTGCATACAAACATTCTTAAAATTAATTATTTCAAAATATTACAATAACTCATTTGAAATTTCAGACAGGATGCAAAAAAGTCCTTATATTTGATGTTGTTTAGAGTAAAAAATTCAAAACACACTTCGATCTATCTATATCTACATATATATATAGATATATAAATATATACGTATATATCTATATATATACATAAAAACATCCTTTAATTGTGATTGCCAAACATATGAATTAAGGCATATACAGTATAAAAACGCAACAGCAGGTTCCATGTTGATGTCAGAGAGATAATAATAATCATAATATATGAATGTATACTGTATTCATTAGATACATTACGGCCACTGAATGACGACAACAGTCCCCCGTGGCAGCATTTTGTAAACAGACATTGTATCACCAATTTCAAGTAGTATGTATGTACTCTATGTATGTGTTATTATGCGGTATGCACGT
Organism: Hippichthys cyanospilos; assembly: GCF_059441005.1. NCBI lineage: Eukaryota > Metazoa > Chordata > Actinopteri > Syngnathiformes > Syngnathidae > Hippichthys > Hippichthys cyanospilos. The sequence goes on along the minus strand of NC_142369.1, from coordinate 12,050,708 downwards.
AGGTTGAACAGAGTGAGGCAGAGCCGTTGCTGGAGGACGCACAATATCATAACACAGTACATGATTATTTATAGTTGGATTCATTACATTTAGTTACCTTTTAATATTATTCTTACTATTGATGTGAGAGTATGGCTGCAACTGTGGGTGGGGGTGGGGGGGTGGGGGGGCTCAGATCGAAGAGAAGCACCACATGTATCGGTCATTTCAAATCCAGCATCACAGGCTCAGGTAGTTCATTGGAGGAGGGGGCAGTATCGGGGCAAAAGCAAAAGCTTGTGAGATTCCCCATCTTGAATGTTACTAAAACTACAGTATGGCGGGATATGCACCTTCAAAAGACAGCCCTCATCTCGTGGCATAAAACTAGAAAACAGAAGCAGACCGAAAGGCATACTAATAAAAGCTTATTTTACCCTTCTTGGATTTCAACACCATTTAACGGTGCATTTAACGGTTTCTGAGAAGTCGGAAATGTAACACTCGACATAGCATTCTTAATAACAATAACTGCTTGGAAATCTTGATATAAGTGAAGTGATAAGGCCTTGCCTAAAACCCACAAATAAAACTGATATGAAATCCGTGCACCCTATTAACTTTAATATTTGATATTCTATGCTAAACCTGGGTATAAAGTTAGAAACCTTTGCAGGATGAATTAAAGGTTTATTTTACTGTATTGTAATGTACATGTCTAATCTAGTTTACGGTCCATTCAAGGGCTGCTGGGAACTTGGAAAACTCCACTAGTGGTATGCAAAAGAATCACAGACGGGTGTTTAAATTTGGGGTATCTTGACCAAATGGCAACTCCCTTTTTCCTTGAGCGGCATTGCCCCAATAGGATCCGCCCCTTCCTCATGCTCATCCAATGGCATTGAACACATGCGCATAATGAGCGCATGACTAAGGATGCTATGTACAGTGGCATGAAGAAAAAGTGCGACGCTCACATAGGACAATACAATCAACACGTACAGTTAGCGCTTAGCGATACAAATGTAGCATCATCGTCATCTTCGTCATCAATACATTCAGTCAGAGCAATAATGTGCATTTAGAAACACCACTGTACACTTGTCCTTCCTCCAAAGTCCAATTTCTGTGTGGTACAAAACATTTTCTGTACTGTAGGTGGCGCTAGTAAGAAATAATACTTGTTCTTTTTTGTACTTTGTACTTTTGTACTTTTTTTCCTTTTGCTTCTCGTGTTGGCCTCTCACGGAGGCTTCACCGGGGAAAACCAAGGAATCGAAGCTTGTCTTCCCTTGCCGCATCTCTACTTCTTCAACTCACTCTCTGCAGAGACAAAACATGGAAATACACATCTATACTTTGATACTATACAGAGCAGACTGCAACAAAATTAATGGTCTAGTGTGCAGTGAAAATTTAAGCCAGGCTCATTTTTCAGCTACAACTGAGATCCCTGTCCTAATCCCGAATAGCTTTAAGGAAATCCATCTAGCTCCTGTTTGCTGCGATGTATGGCCAATTATTTTTTACAGTGTTTGCAAGCCCATTTGAAAGTAATCGCAGCATCCTGCATTTCTCCTGTAGGGCTGCAGATATTGAGACTTTGGGTACTAATTAAGTTAAAAAAAACATTATATATATATATATATATATATATATATATATATATATATATATATATATATATATATATATATATATATATATATATATATATATATATATATATATATATATATATATATATATACATACTGTATAAAAAACATAAAAACAATAGATCAAATAACACATTTAATTTGATTATGAACGACCAACTTTTATAGCGGTTTTGATTATCAACATGTTTTTTGTGGCATGACAGTGGCGCACTGAGCTGTGAGGGCTAGCTTTTTAGAATAGCGTTATGATTTTTTGTTAATGAGCAAGCAGCAGCGCTATTTTAGAACAAGTCAAGTACATTGTCAGGTTATTTAAAAAACGTTAAGGTACATGGACGAAGGTGCTAAGTACAGCACAGGTTGGAAAACTAAAATGAAAAGAAGAACAGATTTGCAAGTGAAAGCTCATCACTTTGTGTGAATAGGCCTCAGTGAGAATTGAACTCACGACCCCTGGTTTACTAGACCAGTGCTCTAACCACTGAGCTACAAGGCCTTGTTAAAGGCTCTCTGAATATTTGTTAACATGCCAACTTGGCTGGAATATGACCAAAGGTAGTTTGTTAACAACTACACCTCTATGTTTGAATTAACCAAAAATATTCAGATTAGTGTCATGAATATTGTGACATATCAAGCCTTGTTTTGTGTCATAGTGTTAGCGTTTTAGTTAATGAGCGAACAAAAAATGATGAAGACAATGATTAACTGATGAAGGCGTGATGTGTGTAAAACATACCAGCAGCAGTTCGACCTGCCACCTGCGGACCAGACACCAGAGACCTGGAGCTTAAACCTTTAACACACATATGCACACAAAATTACAGAGCCATACCCACAAAACGTAGACCAACCAATGACATGGCTCCTATGTGTTGTTGTCAGTTGTGTCACTGTGGTGTGTTGCATTATGTGTTGTGTGTGGTGTTGTGTTGCTCATTATTGTCTTGTGTTGTGCGCACCCGGATAAATGTCGTACTGTCCCGCCACCATGTTGTATGTGAGTCCCAGGTGTGTGTGATGGTGTGTATGCAGGTGTCGGCCCAACGCTGTGTGGCCTCGGTCACTTCGGTCCACTTCACGCTCCGCCTCTGGAGAACTTTTCTCATCAGGCTGGATACACACACACACACACACACACACACACACACACACACACACACACACACACACACACACGCACGCACACAACTGTGATCCACCATTTTCTTCAAATAACTCTGTCATGTTTGAAAAAAATTCTCACCTCTGACTCCTCCCGCCCTGCCGTTTTGCCGTACAAAGGATAGTGGAAGCCTTCAGGCACAAAGTTAAAATTTTAGTGTACATCTCAAAAATTAAGTCATGCCTTTCACATGGTAACAGAGTGTTAAAAGTGAAGTGTTGTGTGTTGAACGTTACACCTACAGTTGGTTCCAGGTTTTCTATTTCACTCAGCTGTCATTTCTGTCTGTTACAACTGCGTTACTACTATGGAAGCTGGGACAATCAAGTTGACCATCTCCAAATTGGTGCTAGTGTCTTTCAAACAGAACAGTGACCACGAAAACATGTGTTACACTTGAATCCCCAGGCCCGATCCCAGTCCCAATCTTCTGAAATTGCCCCTCAATCGGCTGCCATACTGACTGTATGTCTCCACTTATTCTACTGGTACCTTGGAGAAGCCAGGTCCACTTCACCCCCTGTATCTGTTGGTGTCTTTGATAAAGACAGGATTCCGGCAGGAGGAGCGGCTGATGGATGCTAAATTTTACACTTTGTCTTCACTCTTACTACCACATTTTAAACTGCCTCAGATGTGAGAAAAATGGTCTAATTGGGTCTGAAATAAGACGGACAGACGCTTCCAGTGTTGTTCCTTACCTGGGTAGTTGTGCACCAGGGTGGGTGACGCCCCCCTGTAGGAGCCTCCGCTGCTCTCACACATTGTCAGGTAGGGTGGGTAAGAGCAGTGCTGGTACTGCATGTAGGGCTGCTGGGGTGTCATTGGAGGAGACACCGCGACCCGAGCATTTTGAGAGTCCCCCGACAGGATCCCCATGGGTTCCTCCTGTAGACCGTCTGAGTCGTCTGGGTCGATGGGGGGCGGCACGGTGTGCGGTCCATGGACTTTTTTAACATCACGAGCGATGCATCCACCTGCTGGGTTGGCTTTGGGCCCAGCCGGCTCAGTTGTACTCCCCCACTCCTTAGACCTCTCCGCGTTCCCCTCATCCGCCGCCTCCCCGAGTGGACTCTGCAGCTCTGAGATTTTGCTGTGAGCCAGGTGTTGGGACCACGTGGAGCCGTCTGGGGGCTAAATCGATGGGGACAAGTGTTGGTGCTGGTGCTAGTGTTTCCCCAATAAGTCTGTTTTAACAGTGGTGAGTCATTTGAGGTAAGTCCACATGTTTGTCCGGGAGCCGAACCAGAAACCGGAGACCTTTACCAAGGTCCAACTGAAAACTATGCTTTTGGAGCACGCTTTGGTTTTGACAACTGCAGCGCACCACTGCAGAGAGACTAGTTCAGACATTTTCACTATAACATCATACGGACTTCCAGGTACAAACCATTTGATGTCATTTGACCTCGACAGAGTGGTTAAGAAAACAAGGTAAATGGTTTCAAAGATAAATTTACCTTATTGTTTTTTGTAAATGTGTCCCGGGAAACTTTTATCTTTAATGCTCGCTATGCTAATAGTAATTATCAGAAGACTGCATGATATTCGTTAAATTATTTATTGTATTCCAGAAAGATGGATACACAGCTGTGGAGACTTAATCTACTGGAAGCGGAAGAAGGTCTAATACCTCAGAAAATGATTCCTACTCTTATTCTGCCTTGGCCACCCAAGCGCAGGGAGGACGACCTTGCCTGACCCAAACGACTGTACGTGGCCTCACGACAAGATGATCTGTGCCAGGGTTCAAATAGGTAGAAAGATGCAGAGCAAGGGTCACAGCAACACCATGGCCGAGTTCAAGTCCCCTTAGATAGGCTATCATGTGCCAAAAAGACTTAATCTAACATTTATTACTCTAGTTTGAATGTGCGACATGTCAGTCAAAAGATATTTTTCCACCTGGAAGTTCCCTGGCACCTATTTTTTATGGATTATGAAATGGTCTCTAGATGGAACACCGTATGATCAGAGACCATCTGTCAGGAGCTTTGCTTGCATGGAGGAAAATGTCAGATGCACATTGGCGGCCCCAGGGGGACGTTTAAGAATCTGTACAACAGCACATCGCAGCAGTTTGTATGTTTACATTTACGTGTTACCACACGACACATGCAACAGAACAACGGCCGAGTTAGTAAGCCTTAAGCTTCGGCGTGAGCACCTGTACACAACGAATGAACGATCGCTCATGAAAGCACAACAGCATGGGCGGCGGTTAGAGACAGAGGGAAAAACTTACGCTGGAATAGGAAATATTTGAGTCCAGATCTGTCTGAGAGTTGGGGTTGTGGTGCGAGGAGGATGAAGAGGAGGAGGAGGAGGACGGCGACTTGACGTCCTCACAGTCTTTGGTCGTGATATGGTCCACTTTCAAACACAGCCCTCTTTCTCCTCTCTCCTCCAAGTAAGACAGGATGGCTTTAGGACAACAGCCTTTAGCGCCTTCTGGACATTTAGCTCCGCCCGAGTGTCTGACATCCCCAGCAGCGTCTCGCCCAGCTGAGCCACGCTGCTTCTGCTCGCAGCATTTGGAGGCAAGTAGGAGTTTCTGGTCCATGTAGAGTCCTCGTGAGTACTGTCCGTAATACAGTGACTGGGCTAAGGCAGTCTGGGTCTGACTCATGGCAAGCTGGAGTTGAGTAGGTGCTGCTGGTCCATCACCTTTCTTACAGTCTGCAAAGTCGTGCACGGGGACTTTATCGTCATCTTTAGGCTCCTCCTTTCGGTCTTTACTTTTAGAATCGTGAGAAGAAATTTTGTGGTAGATGTTTTGTCTCTCTGCCTGCACGCAGGTACCCGGTAAGTAGTATGGCTCAAAGCTGTGGTAGTATGGGGAAAGGGGCTCTTTTATAGAAGATGGGGCAGGCACCGTGGGTGGCGTCTTCCTAGAGTTACTATGGTTACCGTTAGTGTTGACTTCAGAAGATACAGAGGAACCGGACTTGGATCTGAGCCCGTCCAGGCGGTTTTCAGAGGACACGCCATCGTCCCCTGCATCCGAGATGTCAGAGTAGGCGGGGCTGTTGTCCTTGCTGTCCCCCAACAACAGACAACCCCCGGGGGCATCAAGCCGCGACGAACTTCCGATGGAAGGACTGGGGGCATTGTCCGTGAAGGTATAGACCTTGTCAGCCTCGGCGCGGATACTTGCCATTCGGCTTTCCTGGCTCTCGATGAGCCCATTCGTCACGTCTTGCTTGCTCAGGTGCTCCTTCAGGAGGCTCCCGGGAATCTCCTTTGAGACAATTTTAGAAGCAACATCTTCCATTTTGATGGTGTCACCGTTTGCTGTCCGAGCGGTCGCGTCACGGTTGTGTTTGTCCTTGAGCCGTCGCTTCTCTTTCTTGCGGGTTTCTTTGCAGGTCAACAGTGTGGTTTTGACCAGGCTGGGCTCTACGACGATGCTGAGCTTTGGCTTGATGGGTTTCAGGGACAAATTCTTGCTTGTTAGGCTCACGGCTGCCACGGGTGAAGGCTGCTGAGAGACGGGGCTGTCCGTTGGATAAGCCACATTGGGTATGGCAACAAGCGTCGGTGGTGCCGGGGCTGGAGCGATCAACCGATTGGCTCGCGACTTGGATAGCTTATCCACCTTGCCGTTGGCTTTTTTGCTCTTGTCACAGATGATTTTCTTGTCGATCAGCCCCTCGGCTTCCAGCTTGGGCATCTCCACGGTGGCGCTTCGGTCCGGCACCATACAGTTCTCCAGAACCACCGTCATGTTGGATATAATAGGCAGGTTGCTGAGGTCGTCCATCAGGCCCTCTTTCAGAAGAGAGCTCCTTCGCGTTTTTGTGCTGAGGAGCAGCCGCCGGTTCTTGGGTGAGCCCACAGTGGTCACCTTGTACAAAGGGGTGGCTTTTTTGGACGAGGTGTTGACAGGGGTGCTGTTGTTGGTGGACTCCGAGAGGTCATAGATGCCGTCCTCGCAGTCCGACAGTCGCTCCTCACTCTCTGGATTGCGCTGTTCCTCCGCGTCCAGGTGCGCATGTGTCTGGTGGTAGCGCAGTCCATTGATGTGCTTGTACCGCTTGGTGCAGTTGGGGTGGGGGCAGTCGATGAGAATTGGTGGAGGTGAGGAGGTGCAACCTCCCCCTGGGTCCAGAAAAGAGGGGTCTGACTTACCCTGCGGCGTACATGGGGCGCTGCGGGATTTGGCTCGAATCCTCTTCCCATTCCCGTTTTTCATGTCCACCGATGAAACCAGACTGAGGTCCAAGTCGGCAGGCGGTTTATTTTTCCGCTTGCCAGATGGGAGGACAGAGGCTCGGTTGGCAGGTTTGGTTTCCTCTGTGGTGAAAAATGGCGGGGAGGCTCTGCAGTTGCTGAGGAGTTTCAAACTTCCACGTCGACCTTTGCTGTGCACCGGTGAGGCTGCCATGCCACCGCCACGGCTCCGGTGTTGCGGTAGGCCTCGCACTTTGACCGGTGGTGCCACGTCCCCGCAGGACCGCTCCGCCAAAGCCAATCGCAGTCTTTTCCCCCGGCCGCGCCCACCTGGCATCTCTGGGTCACTGGAAGGAGACTCGCAGAACCTGAAGAAACAGGAGGACAATCAACAACAGCTGTCCGACCATAAAGAACGCCGTGACACCATTTTACCTAGCACACCTTTTTAAAAAAAAACAAAAACAACAACAACAACAACCCACATACAGGTCAAATTTGATTTCTTCATTCATTCTACCTACTAATCAACCACACGACCAACTGTCGAAGCCACCTAAGAACAAACTCCTACCCTTTCCACCAACTTACTATCCAAACGACCTACCTTCACAACACACAAAAAAAGCTGAGCAATGTCATCCCACTCCTGTGATGCTTGTTTTCATCGACACAGTGTTTGACTTTAAACGTGCTCGTCGATCAAAAAAGTGGAGTTGTTTTGCTTTCTATTCATGTGACGCACGTCCACAAAGCAATTTAGACCACAGATTAATCTGTCATCGCCATGGCAACAGCTACCACCACGGGCAGCAGCAGCCAACCAGTGACAATTGAGATCAGACGCTAACCTTTCTTACAGTCAATACTAATGACAAGCAATTATGTATAATTAGTGGATACTTTGGACAAATGTAGGACACCAAAGGAAAGTGATGTCTGGACAATAGTATTCAAATAGCTATAAAAAGTAAAAAGGGGGAAAACAAAAAATGCAGTTTTGGCCAAAAGTATTGGGACGTATAATAAGTAAAGAAAATGGGACACCTGTATTAAGCAGGAACATGGCAAGTCTTATTGTAGCACTTTGGTGCAATAAAAGACGAAAAAATGAAGTTTGGACAAAAGAATTACCTAACCCTAACCTTAAAAAGCAGGTGGAAGTGTGGTTAGCACATCAGCCTCACAGAGCCCCAAGTTCAATTCCAGCTTGCTGTGGCCTTCCTGTGTGGTTTGCCTTTTCTCCCCATGCCTGTGCGGGTTCTCTCCGGGTGCTCGGGCTTCCTCCCACTTTAAATCATGCATGGTAGGTGCATTGGACATTCTAAATTGTTCTCAGGTGTGATTGGGTTTGTGAAAGGTTGTTTGTCCCTGTGTGTCCTGTGATTGGCTGGCAACCAGTTCTGGGTGTCCCCAGCCTGTTGCTCATAAACAGCTGGGATAGGAGCCAGCAAGCCAGCAACACTGGTGAGGATAAGCGGCTATAGAGACAGGATGGATGGACCCCGACCTAATTTGCGCAAAAATGTGACATCATCACCTGGGAGAAGCCCAGTCGAGTTTGGTGCAGTCCAACAGTGTTCCCACATAGGTCCTCTTCCTCCACGTCACGTTGACCACCAACACGCCTGACACATATACACACATATTATAAATTGAATTAAACTCTTATAAATGATATCACGTTATAGCAATTCCGGTGTCATGATATCCAAATATGCTCATTAAAGTACATATTGGGATATCAGTTACTTATGATTTAACTAGAAGTTGTATCAAAATATAACATCAATGCATTGTGATATCTAAGTATAACGATATAAAAGTTTAATGCTATAAAAATTGTAAAATTATAGAATTATAACATCAAAGTAAAGTGATATCAATTAATCTTGATCCAAGATGTGTTGGCATAATGATATGTACAGTATACAATGTGATAGCAAATATGATCTCAAAGGATTTCAAAAAATCTTGATGTACAATTACAATATGATATCAACTCACCTTCTTGGGTCTCGTGCCACACGATGCCCTCCAGATTGACGCTGGTACCCGGCTGGCAGGGGCCCAAAAAGTCGGCGTCTGAGTCAGGTGTGGACGGAAGGGCCACTTCCTGCGTGTTGGTGCCGACAGAGCGCATCCTCACGGCGTTACAAGTGGGTGGGCCCACGGCAGGAGGAAAGCAGGTGGCGGACAAAGACAGCGGGGGTCCGGTGGCCCCTGCTTGGCCCGGAGAAGGGGCCCCGCCAGGTGGAGTGAACATGGGCTCCACCTGCAAGCCACAGGATGACATTCATATATCAAAGTATCAATCTATTTAAATATTTCAAAATATCAAGTACAGCGAAGGCATCATGGTATCAAAATATCACAATCGTGATAAAGCGCATTGTATCAAGATATCATGATAGCAAAGCATTCTCATGTCAAAAATATTGTGTCATCAAATATCAATGTGACAACATGATAGTCAAGAATTCTGATGTTAACTTTTTGTAATATTAAAATACTGCTATATCAGCATAAATACTGTGATATAGTTTTTGGTTTTTATTCTTCCAAATCACTTTTTTTAAATCACAACTGGACTGCTCCACTTGTCATGAGAAAGTAGGCCGTCCAAGTACTATGATATAAAGGCATCATGAGGTCAAAATATCATGACGTCAGCTGATATAATGTATCAAATATTGTTCTATCAAAATATCATCGTCTGATGTATCAGAATCAAAATATTGTGGTGTCAGTTTATAATGATATCAAAGTATTCTGACAGTGTTGTGATATCAAAACATATCCAAATACTGCAATAAGAATGTAACGTGATATCAAAGTCTCGTGACATGAAAGTATCGCAATATTAAACTATCGTGGTATAAAGAGAACTATAAATCATGATAGAAAAGTATTATGATATCAGAATAGCCCACATTCTCGGTAACCATAGCAACACAATAGGAGCTCACTGATGTATTTCTCATCCACTTCCAGTTTGTATTCATTGCCTCTCTCTTCTGTCAATCATCAGCTTCCCTCTCTCAATGTTTTTGTCCTTTCTGCTTCTCAAACACCTTCCTCATCCTTCCATCGTCTTCCTGGTATGGTGTCCTGACATTCCCTTTTGTTCCGCCGTCATCTTCCTCTTCGTTGTCACATGACTGATAAGTGTGCGCGCGCATGTGACTTTTTCTTGCATACTCTCTCTTCAGCCTCATCCCCTCTCTGTATATGATGCGCACAAACACACACTCACACTATTCCCGTTTTATTGAAAAATAAACCACACCATCATGCCACTATCATAACAAATATAATTGCATGAAACAACAAAATTAGAGTACCTTTTCGCAATACAATATCATAACACTAGATTATTTAGACTTAACACAAATTATAGAAGCCGAGTGCAACCACAACATTAATCAACAACACATTTTTACCAAAAACAACTTATAAACACAACCACATCAACAACACATTTTTAACAAACAAAAACAACGGCAACACAACCCTGACACAATCACCAGTCACAACATAACACCATGCCAATAAGAAACACGTGAATAAATCACACAATCGTAAAAAAAAGACGACAGTCACAAACAATACAAACAGTTACGTGTAGCACATCATAACAACCCCACAATAAAACAATAACACAACATGTTCATAATGTAAGACAATATAAAGCACAACACCACACAACCATAAAATAACCACAAAAAGGCCATAGTCACAACAAACAGTATGTAACAAAACAAACTCACAATGGAACTACCCGTAACTCATACTAAACAACCACAATCAAAGCAATGTTAACACAACATCACACAAACAAAAATAACCACAATGCAATCACACATACCTGAACACACAAACACACACGGACCAGGACATGTAATGACTTGTGTTTGTTGTCAGTCGTGCCCAACATTAGATATACTGAACACATACTCGCACTGGACACACACAATGGACACAAACAAAGCTGGACACAAAACCTGGAGATCTTATGTAGACTAGACAGTGGAGACAAAAAAAGACACACATAGACAAACACTGCACATCAACACTAGTGGACACGCACCGGCGAGACACAACACACTCAGGTGGCTACACAGCTGGCGACTGGTGGACATAACAACACAAGTGCACACACAAAGTCTTCCTCTTCTTATTTTTTGCAGTCTTGCGTTGTTGTGTTTTGACTTGACATTCCCGCCACGCATCTTCCTCCATCTTTGCTTCCTCACTCAACGAATGAAGAATGACATTCCCTCTCTCGCACAGGCACAAGGATTTTTCCCCCCTCCTGCTTATCCTTGTCTTTTCCTATCCGTGACGTCACGAGAGGATGTCAAGTGAGGCAAACAATAAAGCGATTGATGAAGAGGAGGAAGGACACGCAGCCTCCTCCTCCAGACAAAGACTGCACGTGCCAAACAACAATAGCACATCATCACCACCACCACCATCACCATCATGTGAGGAGAAGGATGAGGAGGAAGCTTCACCTCCGTCTTGGCCTTCACACCCTCGCAAGCGCATTCGCTGTCATTAAATGCTCCTTCCTACCTTCCCGCGTACTGACCGTGTGGGCTCCTCTTCGGTGCTTCTTGGCCGCGTGGGTGACGTCGTCATGCGGCCGTCTGAGCGCCGAAAAGCCGCAATCCAGCGCGCGCAGCTGCGGACGAATGGGTGGATGGCGTTGTTCAGGTGCTGGGCGTCCTGATGTGCGGCTCCAAGCTTTCGCCCTCCTCCCCCTCCTCCTCCTCCTTCTTCTTCGGATGTGTGTGTCGGAGCAGCGCGCTCGCTCGGCCAAGGAGGGAGATGCGAAGATCGAAGACCGAAGAGGAGGCGGAGGGAGAGGAGGCGATACCTCGTCAGAGGGCTTCTCCTCATTCCTCGCCAACTATAGCCGCGTTTCGTTTCATCAAAATCTATCTATCTATCTATCTATCTATCTATCTATCTATCTATCTATCTATCTATCTATCTATCTATCTATCTATCTATCTATCTATCTATCTATCTATCTATCTATCTATCTATCTATCTATCTATCTATCTATCTATCTATACAAGTTGTGAAAATACATCGGTAACATTATTTGTACTTATTCTGTATTTATGTGTTGGTTTATCGATCTGTATCTACAAATTGGTTCATCGTTGCACATTACCTATGTTGTAATATTCCGGTATGATTAAAATAATATATGTATGAAAGTCAACACGCACTTCATTTTGCTCATGAAATGTGAATGTATATGTTTAGTCCATTTATTTGAAGCTTTATGCACTTATTGTATACATGTGATCATGAAGCGCAATCATGTTTTTGCTCGTCTGCCACTGGAGGTCGCTGTAGTGCAATTAATTGAAGGGTAGGGCAGTGACGTCTGCAGTCAGAGGCGTTTGAGGAAGAGGTCATGTGAGGGTCAAGATGAGTTTATATTTACCATATACTATTGTACAATACAACCACCGGTCACTTCACTGTCGAAACACTAATAATAAAAAGAGAATAGCTCTGCATTCAGATAATAACAGGAATATCTGTTCATTTAATGAAGAAAAAAAGCATATTGTTATAAAGCTCTTCGGTGGCCTGTGTGCACAACTCATCTCATAGTCAAAGGGGGAATCGTTTTCAAGTTAGTTGGAGAGTTTGGGGGAGGGGGCGTTGTCAACTGGCTGATAAGAGAAGTGGGACAGGAAGAGGATGATGTACACGTTGACCTATTGAGCATAACTTTAAACATCACAAACATTCACTGGGTAGTAAGTCTATCAGTAGTTAGTTAAAAATGTATGTGATATATGAGTAAATTTGTTTACATAGTGATAGTAAATAATCCAGTTTATCATTTAGTGATAGTTAAGCTACTAAAATAGTAAATTAGTTGAGTTAGTAAGTAAATAATATATATAGGTATTATAGCAAATTACTTTGTCCTGTTCGAAAATTGGCTGGTTTTAACCAGCAAGTTAGTTGGTTGTAATCAGTCATTGAGTCAGTTTAGAAGTTAATGGGTCAGTGTGTCAGCCAGCTGATTGGCTGTTATGACTCAGTTATACTGTAGTGTAGTGACTCATGAGTAATTCATTCAGTGAGTATATTTTCAACAGTTATGGTGGTGGTTTGCCAATTAGTTGGTTGGAGTTAGTAAATCATTCTGTCTATCAGCTGTTATCTAGTTAGTCAGTCAATCTGTTGCAAGGTTTGCCAGTAAGTTGGTTGATGTTAGTAACTCTGGGTTACTCAGTCTGCCGGTCAGTTCATGATTCTGTTCATTTGTCAGTTAGTCAGCTAGGATGGCAGTCATCTGTCAGTAAGTCCCGAGTTCATCTTGTGGTCAGTTAGTAAGTTTGCATATTAGTTAGTTAGTCAGTCAGAAAGAAAGTAGATCAAAAAGACCGGAAAATTAGAATGTGAGTTTTTTATGTGTAGGCATGTGTAGGCATTATTTTTGTCTTTGGTGCCAGTACAAATGGGATACAGAAGACATACTGGGTAAAAAAAAAAAAAAAAATATGGCTTTGCCTATAGAGTGGAAAATACTCAGGCTTCTGTGTCTGCAAAATTGTCATCTTGTTGACTTTTGACTCTTTGACAAACATTTTACACTGGACTTTGACTCATAGACAAATAACTGCAGCCTGTGTGTATATATGCATGTTTGTTGTTGGGAGCGAGGCTACAACTTATGAAGTAAGAATGACAATTTTTAACCCTAAATGAACATTTTTTTCTTGTAAAGACCAGACATAATTGAGTAACTGTCATAATATTGTAAATAGAAGTCAAGACCTAATCAAATATAGTTTAAACCATCTGCCTGCGTTTGCTTATGTACTCATATTTTACTAACTAACTAACTAACTAACTAACTAACTAACTAACTAACTAACTAACTAACTAACTATGTTTTGTTGTCACCAGTAAATTCCTAGCAAATAAGCTACTAACTGATGAACTAATTTACTAATTGAAAGTTTACCAAAGACTGAAATAATTAACCGACTTGCCTGCTACCTAAATCACTACTAAGTCACATAATACCCAGATAACTGGAACACACACAAACACATGGTTGTGTACACACACAGTAGAGTATATAAACACACGCACGCACGCACGCACACACACACACACACACACACACATAAATGTACACTACACACACTTACATAAACACACCCATACAGCTACACTACACTCACACACACACACATACACACGCATATGCACATGCATGCACAAATGCACACACACACACACACACACACACCTATTTATGCAGACACACACACCTATTTATGCAGACACACACATTTATAAAGGGATCGTATGTCTCCTACACAAAGACGGAGACATCTCACACTCAACTATGGCTGGATCATATGACACACACACACCAACACACACAGAAGGATCGAATGACCTTCTGCCGCTCTCCTGAGTAACAGTCCCCAAACTACTTTTTATCTTCTATTTATCCAAAAGCGGCCACCACATCAAACACACAGCTGGGTCGAAGGTTGACAACCCCCTTCGCAAAAATACACACACATCCTGTGGCGTGATTGGGCGGGTGTGGGAGGCAAGCCAACAAACAGGTGAAGAAGTGCGTTTGGTGGCGAGGTTCGGGTGCTACTCCTGTTCTAGATATGACGGACACCAGCACGCCGCAGGAAGACGACGGCGGCAGCAGAACTTGTTCAGGAACATGCAGACGCAACCACAAGGACAAGCACATGACTGGCAGGTCGGAGCTTCATTTTTACGTTTGTATAGATTGGAGGCTGGGGGTTCCAATCCTGGCTTGGCCTTTTCGTATAGGGTTTCCATGTTGTCCCTGTGCTTGTCAGTTTTCTTTGGTTTCCTCACAAGTTTACAAAACCATGGCTGGAATGTTGGCCGAAAACTAAACTGGTCATTTTCAAAGCATGGTGATATACAATCTCCGTCTAGCCATACCGTATAGGGATGACTCATTAAAACCAACAATTCAGTTGGATTTAACATTGCTCAATGTGTTTGCATTTAATAATTCTCTACTGTTTGTTTATTTCGTTTAGGTATGATTACAATATTTACCCTCTCTTTGGATTTTATGGGGACGGGGCACTAAAAAGTACAACTCTGTTGTATTTAACTTTACTCAATATGTTAGCATTTAATCATTCATAACTGTTTGCTTATTTGTTCAGCTATAATTGTGATCATTCTTTCGGTGAGTTGGAAAGGTAATAATTTAATACGAGGGTAAATTCATCTAAGTAAGTTATTGTAATCAGTGTTACTAAAACTGGAAGTTTGAAGAGGCTGGTAATTTTGTCGGTGCATGAGGAATTGAGATGTTTGTTTTTGAAAGTTAGTCAGCTAGTATTTAGTTACATAGTGCTGGTACATAGGCTCCCTCTAATGGTACTGGATGGGGACAACTTAAAATGTACAATCATTTCACTTGCATTTAACTTTATTCAGTGTCTTTGCATTTAGCATTCACAACTGTTTTTTAAATAGTTTAGGTATATTTGCAATATCTATTTTAGTGATTCAGTAAGGCAATTATTTAATAACAGAGTGAGTTAATTATTTTACAATAATGTTAATTTAAAAAACTGTCATTTTTCATTACAAAGTTATGCTAATGATAAGCTGATAATTTAGTCAGTGCTTGTGGAATTTAAGCATTTGTCTGAGTGCGTCAATCATTGAGCTAGTTATTCAGTTAATACGGCTTCTATAAACGCACTCAAGAAAACGAGAATGTGCTGTGCTCAGTTCTGAAGTTGACATGGCTTCGGAGGAGCGTCAAAGAAGTCCACGATTGCTAGGCGAGCATCTGCAGAACAGCGAGGCCGACCAGCAACAACAAAATCCACTTCAGCTTCAACAACAAAATGAGAATCAACCACATCAGGACACATCAGCATGCAGGAAAGCAGCGCTGGTCAGGTAAACGATAGCAAGCAACGTCATTCAAAAAAAGATCATCAATTTTAATCTGGCACGACATACGCATGCGTATGTGTGGCAGGTCAAAGACATTTGACGCATCTCTGCTGAACCCCATGCAAAGCGAACCGGAGTCGAAGCTGGAGAGGAAGAAGTCGCACTACAGTCAGGTCGCACACAATACCGCACTTGAAATACGGACGTTCAACTCTTTTCACCTAGCTAAAGAGGAATTCACGTTTGTGTTGTTTGTTGTTTTCCAGCTGTCCAAGGGCAACTGTCAATACCATAAAATCTTCAAGGAGATCAGCAAAGACGAGCAACTCAGACAAAGTAAGTTCACGCGCGTATCAACTTTGTTTACTTTGGGGAATGTATAAACAGACTCCACGGGACATTTAGGAAGCGAGCTTTTCCCTGTGTGTATAACAACATGAGGTTTTGTGACTTCTCATTCTGTTTTCAGGTTACACATGCGCTCTGCAGAAGGATATCCTGTACCAGGGCCGCATGTTCGTCTCCGACCACTGGATCTGTTTCCACTCTAAAGTCTTTGGAAAAGACACTAAGGTGCTTCTCCTTCACATCGGGTAGCGTTCCTGTCCTGCTTTGTCTTGATTCGCAAGCTAATAATTCCAATTCCATGAAAATTCCTGTCGATCTCAACGGTCATTCTTGAATCTCTTGCTTACAATTTGAATTCCATCAAAATTCAAAGATGATTCCATCCAAATTTCATGAGAATTTCTATAACGTAATTCCATCAAAGTTTTTCTTCCGACAGCTATCTAGAATGATCCTGCCAAGATTTCTGTAAGCTGTCCATCAAGAATTCTATGACGATTTAATCACGATTCTGAAAGATTTCCTGGGGAATATTGCATGAAAATTATATATGCATATCAGTTAGTACCAGAACATAATCGTGTGGTAATTCCATCCTAGTAGTTGCTGGTATTCAAATTCTTGTGTCTACGTACATTTCTTCTTTCCCATCATAATAATTCCCATCAAGATTTTGCTAGAATAATTCTATCACGATTCAATCATAATTCCAACAGATATCCTGTCATTACTTCACTATGAGTTCAATATTCGGTGGGATTCTTGGCTCTGCACGTCTCACCTTCAATCTTAATGACAACAGCGTTGTTTTGGGATTCCTGTGATGATTCCCATCATGATTCCATCATAATTTGGTCCAAAAGTAAATTTCCTTGTTGTTTCAGATCGCCATCCCGGTCATCTCGGTCACCCACCTCAAGAAGACCAAGACGGCTCTCTTGGTACCCAACGCCGTGGTGATCACCACAGCAAATGACAGAGTGAGGCGGGGCAAAGCCGAATGAACGACAACCCCCGAGACTTCCAACACATGTTAACTTTGCTATATCATCTTTTTCTTCTGCAGTATGTCTTTGTGTCTTTCTTGGCTCGGGATAACACCTACAAGTTTCTCATGTCTGTCTGTCTTCACTTGGAGGTAGGTTTTAAACGTCTAAGTCCAACAAATACTGTAAATACGAAAATGAAAATACTTACAAGTTGCATGGTATGGATGCCAACCTGAGCTGGGCCGAACTAGGCCACGCCCCTTAAACACAACGTGCGTATGACTTCAAATAATTGTGTTTGAAAAGGAGAAGAGTCCGTGCAACAGTCCCATACCGTCTTCATCCCAAATCATCTTCCGGGGTCGGACATCGCCTCACTCGCCGCGTTATCCTCTGGTTAGTAGCATACGCACTCACCAAAATAACACAACAATGCACGCAGTATTCCCATTTGATGAGCCTTTATATTCATTAGAGTTTCCACGCTGACTTTGCCGACCTGGACAAAACGCTGCGGAAGAGAAGGCATGACACGGAGGAAAGCAGCACTTCTGATTCCCAGACACCGGATGACGACAAGATGGCAGGTATCTCGGCCAAATGGAACCACGAAGGGTGCAGTTGCCGGAAGAAACGCTAAGATGATCATGACTTTCCATGTCATACGTTACACTTCCAGGTCTTATTAGGACACAAAAAACTCCACGGCCCGTTTCGGAATGTCTTTTACATTCAGGGAACTTTTGTGACCTTGAACGAATCATTACCAATCCCCATTCCCTACCTTCACCAACACTCGCAAATGTTCGCATCTCAGTGGGACGGGGGCTTTATTCCTATCAATAAAACTACCGTATTTTCCGCACTATAAGGCGCACCGGATTCTAAAGTGCACCCTCAATTAATGACATATATTAAAACTTTTTCCATATATAAGGCACATCGGATTATAAGGCGCACCATCAATTAATGACATTTTTAAAAAAATTTTCAATTGCAATATAGTAACACTCAAAGTAATAAAAATAATAACTCAAATAATAACTCTAAACTCTCAATAGCATAATAACTCAACGTCAATATGAGCAACCTTGTTCAACTGTAAACACACAAAAGAAACAGGTAAAGCTTACTTGATCAGTTCATTCCCCATCTACGAATCCCAATCTCAATATTGATCCATATATAAGGCGCACCTGATTATAAGGCGCACCATCAGCTTTTTAAAAAAAATAAGGCTTTTAGGTGCACCTTGTAGTGCAAAAAATGCCGTACTACTTTCTGGGTGTCCCTTCTGTGATCCTCTTTTCCCATTTTGCAGACTTCCCAGTTCCTCCCTTCCTGGACACCTTGAAGTGCGGTGACATCTCTCCCACCTCAGCATCTGAGCATCCACACCAAGCGAAGAACATTCTTCATTCCAAACATCCCAAACATTTGAAGATTCCCAAGCAGGAAAGCAAGCAGCAAGGATCGGAAGTGAAGCGAGAGGATGTGGGAAGAGGACAAACTCTCTCCCTCAACACACTGCTGTTTGTTTACCTCTTTCTGTGAGTGTGTGTTTGTCACGCGCCAAAACTATATAGCATACTCAACGCATACGCTAATCTGTGTATTCACCTTTAGCGTATGCATCTTGATGTTGTCGTCGTGCTTCCTGACTGTCAAGATGCTTTCCTTGGAGCATCGACTGACGACGCTCGGCTCCATCGCAGACTTGGCTCAGCCGGAGTGAGTTCACATGACTAGCAGTTAGCTCGTTAGCATTCACCAATGAAGGGCTAGCAGCGAGCTATAACATTTTACCATGCTAACATTTTTTTTAGTTTTTAAATTGAACTCAAAAAGAGATTCTCAGCATGTTACTTTAAGACATTTTAAATAAAAAAAAAAAAAAAAAAGAATTACGACACCAATGCCGTTGAAGGGCTAGCAAATGTGTGCTTTTTTTTAAATACAATTTTTAATTTACTAAGCATTTTATGTATTCTCATAAATTAAACATTAAGCATGTTAATTTTGGTACTATGATTTGATTGTAAAAGTAAAAAGTCAATTAAAAAATATACATCAAAACACCCCAACATAACATATGAGTTCATTAGAAATCAAGGCGTAGGACTTGATAAGTTTTGTACTTCTTTCTACCGCCTTTTGAACATATAAAGTACATTGAACTGCAATATCTATTGGTGATACTCATTATTCCTTTCTGCTTCTTTTATTTTTAAATTTTTGCAACGTGGTTTAATATGCTTAATAAAAATCAAATCAAACATTATTATGTAGATAGTATCCCAAAGCACTACTTATGCTCCCGTATGTTTAGCCTGTTAATGTTATTTTCTTCACTAAACAAAAGATAAGCATGTTAGAACGTTAATGAAGGGTTAGCAGGGAGCATTATTATATTAGCATTATTATTATGTGCACAATAATATCACAGTATGTGAATGGTGCCCAGTGTATAGCAGCTAGCTAAATCAGCATATAACATTTCCATGTACTGATGTGTTATTTCAATTTTTCCAAGACAAATTTGCATATATTAGGATTTTTTTTTCCCTTGCCAGCAGCGACTTCCTGCGAGGTAGTGATCATGTCAACAGGGAACTTTTCTCTGAACTGCTAAGCCTCAACCTCAAGAAATTGGAGAAGGTATGAATTCCTCAATTAATTGACCAATCAGCTTTCATTCATCATCTCACGTGACTTTGTGACAAATGGAACACGATCGGCAACTATAATGTGGCACTAACAGCACAAAGTGACACCAGACCAGCTAATGTCGATTAAAAATGTATAGACACTTAATCTGCTGTTCAATATACAATATTCAACAGCTGCTAGAAGCTAATGTAGCTATAGATTTTCCGTTATTGAGTTCTTTGCAAAATTTGCAAAATGGTGCCCAAGAATCTTTGAAAGAATAAAGCTTGTATTTTTGTTGTTTTTCAGGTGCAGAAAAATCTGCAAAGACTTTTGGACGACGCGGTCTGATGAATTTTTAGATCTGTAAATATTTATCAATGTAATATGTGAACCTATACAGCCTTGTAACCATTAACACATTGAATCTTTTTTGGAATTTCAAACATTTTTCATAAAGACAAGCAAAATCAAACAAATCCATTTGCGATGGCCATTCCTTCCCAAACTGTCAATACGATTAATTTGTTTTAAAATTGATTGTGAAATGCTTTGTATATGTCATCCAAATAAAAGAAGAGTGATGTTTTTAAAGGGTCTGTCACCGTTGATGTCATCTTCAGACCTTTTCTCAATGATGTCATTCATATTTCTAGTTGGCAATATCCCACATTAAATTACTAGTAAAAAAAAAACATTTGACTAAAGCAGACTCATTGTAACAACGGTAACCGTCTTGAATGATGATTTTAACACTCATCCCCACAGCGTTGGTTTGAACGTGCGACGTGCCAATTGAAAAAATGTAACATGAGCTAAATGACATCAAAGCCAGACAGAATGCCAGACCTAGCTTACGTTCCGATAGGTGAGTTGATTCAAAGTATGAAAAATGATTATTTAGGCAATTAATTGCCTTTCCTGATGCTTGGCATAATGGAACCACTGAGGCAGGAGTCAGACAGGAAACAGTTGTGTACAAACAGGAAATGTGACAGCAGCTGGGCATAGTTTGGTGTTCTATTGAAAGGTTGGCAAAAATGGTTGAACAACATTTGATGAAAACATATTAAAATGGCTGCCAAAGCAAACAAATGTAGACCTGGTTCAGAGCTCTGGGAAGTCTGAATCAGGATTTGTGAGGACAATCTATGACACTTGTTCTCTTAGAAAGCAGAGTACACTAAGGATTGGTGCTAGCGCACAAAAAGACAAGCTAATGGTAGGCCAGATACGGCATAGATCAACAATGGACTGCTTGCTAGGCATGACACTCGCTGTCACACCGATGGAAGTTGGACACCTAAGGATTCCCACACAGTTTCAAACCGAACTTCCACGGCGGAGATGGACATGCTAGCCACTTAACGACCATGCTACACTAGTATATCCTTAGTTAACATGAAAAAAGCTGAAGACGATGATGATGTGCTTCTGGTTCTGCTTGTCCAGTTGGGAGAAAGCAGCTGTTGTTCTCATGATAATGCACGCGCGTGCACACGCACTACAGAAACGTCACTGATAGAACAATTAGCGAGTTGTCTTTGTTGTAGATGTCATGCGCAGCGGAAGATGCTGATTGGATGGTACGTGGTTAATGCAAATATAATCTAACTTCTCATGTTCAACTTTGACCCCAACAAAACAACGGACGCATTTTGAATGCCTGTTTCTTACATGCTAACAGTTTGTTTGCTATCATTTAGCCATCTAACTTCATTTGGACCTAAAAGTGGGATCCTGAAATGAAAGCAAATAGCTCAAGTGCTAACATGCTTAAAGTTGGTAAGCTAACATAAGCAGGATAGCGAAATGTGATCAAGTGTGATTTGAACACTGAAATGTTTCTTTTGCTGTGTGTTCAGGCTCGTCTGAGATGTCGCGGTCGAGGGATTGAGGGATGCGGGGGGCGAGCGGGACGGGGAACGAGGATGGGGGATGCTGATGGATGACAAACAATTGAGTACTTGACAGTGACAGCGCAGCATGTGACCTGCAGAGTCATAATACAGGCCATAAATTTTAAACATATTTTTTTTATATGAAAACCATGATTTTATTTTAGATTATTTTTTTTAAACTACTTAATATTGTGAATAGATTTTTAGAACATTTTATGGAGTTTTAGAACTTTTTTGACACATTACATACATGCCTATTTTTTTTTAAATAGAAAAATAATGTTTGTTAAGTTTTAGGAATTTTAAATAATTTTGTTGTCGGACTTTAAAATTGTATTAATTAATTACACTTGTTTTATGAAAATATATTTTTAGAATGACACCATCTTTATTTCGGTTTATAACAAAAATAGTTTTATAAAACATTTTATTTTGGCATTTACCAATATTTTTATGAATTATTCTGAAATACTTTTAATTAAGGACAATGGTTAAAATATATTTTGTAAACAAAAACACTTTTTTATCAATGACTTAATTTATTAGGTGATTTAAAAAAATATTTTTATCATGACATATAATAATTATAATTAATGAATATATGTAATAAAAGAATACATTACTTGTACGTTTTTAAAACATGTATTTATAAAGGCATTTTTAATTACTTATTTTTAAATACAAATTTTAGAGTTTCATTCTTTTAATTTACTATTTTTTTCAAGTCTGTTTTCATTTTTTAAAGTAAATGAAATTCATCTTTGTTTTTGTTTGAAAGCCAAGCGTTGATAAATGCAAAATTCCCAATTGCTATTAACATCAAGCTCGCTATGACGACAGTCGGAGGGAGTGTGGGGGTGGAGGCGCTGGGGGGTTGTCACGGATGACAATAGGCCACTTGAAGCGGAGTCAAGTGTATTCTGCTTGTGCTGCACATGCACCGATAGCAGACGAACTACATCACGAATTTCTGGACGGGAATCTGCTGGGATTATACACTGCGCATCTTCCAGTGGGAATATTCCGCAAGGCAATCTTCAGGTGGGGATATTCCAAAGTCATTTTGCCAGCTGCAAAAACTGAAACCTAACTAAAGTTAAATCACTGCAAGTGCAAACTACGCTAGTTCTTATGTCATGATAGGGCACCTAATATTTGTACTTATGTGATAAATAGACCTGAGTTCTAGCTAAGCAATATGTTCCACTGGATTGAAATGAAAAGTTAAACCAATGTAAATATTATGCATGATTTGAGCACCTTATTCCGTGATTCATTTGCATTCCACTGGAGGGAGCCAGCGCTTCAAAGTTAAATACAACTAAACTTTTTAAACTCAATTCCTGTAAGGGACTGTCAATCGTAATCGGATGCAATTTTACTTGGCACTATAATGGTTTACAAAAGTATTTTTACAGAATAGCGTTTATTAACCAATTATTGATGTTTATTCCGTATTGTTCAGTGAAAAAAAAAAATCTGGCAATATCACACGAGGGCTCGAAGTACTCACCCACCTCTTTAAAACAAATTCACTTACTGATTCTTCATTGTTTTTCAAAGTCAAAGCAGATGTTTGCCAATATCTTACTTAGATTCAACACAAAGGATAGAAAGTGTGTTTTTATGAGACTCCAGAAATCAGAGGCTTTAAATAAGTTAAACAGTGCCTCTAATTGACTACTAGACTATTTAAAAAATATGTTGATTAATTTGTTCATTATTTGTAGATGAATCGATTAATTTTGACACCTCTAATGTATCTAGTCCTGATTCCATTACTTTCTTTTTTTAATTTTTCTTTTGGCAGGACAGGTGGTGTTCGCCCTTGGTAAATGCCGGAGCCGCCCCCGGAGTTGTCCGGTCGCTAGTTTGTCGGAATGTCAGGGCGCAACTCGGGGACGGGGGAGCCCGCCGAGAGCCGCTTCCACGTGGATGTGGTCCACGAAGATGAGTCGCGCGGCCACGTCCGGGTGGGCTTCGACCACCCCGGTGCGTTGGGTAGCGCCGCTGACATCGGGCTCCCGCCGGACGTATTCCTGGAGCCGGATGGGACGCGCAGCGACTCGGTCAGCCTGCACTCCACGGGTACGGGGCAGACGCAGGTGTCGGACACGCACTCCAACACGTACTACATGAGGACGTTCGGACACAACACGGTGGACGCCGTGCCCAACATCGACTTCTACCGCCACACGGACGCAACGCTCGGCGAGAAGATGAACAGACCCTCGCTCGCTGAACTCCATGACCAACTTGACAAGGTCAAGGCACAAAAATAAACAAATGAAATACATATTTTCAAATATGTCAGCTTGAGCGGAACTTTCATTATTTTAGACTTTCATTTTTATAATGCATTTCAAACACTCATCTGAAAACTTTTTAAAAACTGTTTTAAGTAAATTCATTTTGACTTTTGGATATTTAAAATAGAGACTGCATTTGCCATTGTCTGTTGCCATAACAGACAAGGCAGCTTCTGGAGGAGTGCCACCCCCCCCATGTAGTATCATTTAATGATAACTAGACCTACGATTATATAACATACTGTTGGTTGTAAAGAACACATTTATTTGCAAGTTTTTGAAATGTATAATCATTCAAATATATTCATTTCTAATGAAAAACAGTCTAAATCTTACACATTGTCCCTTTAGGACTATATATTCTATTAACAAAAATGTATTACTTTTATTTGGGGACGTTGAAAAAAATATGATTAAAAAATAATTAAAATAATTTGTTGCATTTCAGGATGTTTTAAAAGCTATATTTTTAGTACATTTTGAAAAAGAATTTTTATACACAAAGCATAGAACATTTTGGCTAGATTTAGGGTTACATCATTTAATTAGAATATATATTGTTGTAAGACATTTCCAAATACTCAAAAATAGCCATGACAGGTTGTTATCAGTAGGCATAATGAAAGGGATTTGAAATGTACTATGCAATTAAGTTAAATTGTCTAGTCAATTAACTAAAAAAACATTAAAGATGCTAATTATACATGAAACCGAATTTTAGCCTACTCCTGTTTTCCCATCTTGGAAATGTGCTTATTGTTTCCGTTTGGTACGTCTGATGACGTTTCGATGCCATTGCTCAGGATCCCCTGGAGGACGGGATTGCCAATGGAGAGGAGCCATCGGCGGCAGAGGAGGCGGCTGCCCGGGCGGCCAAGGAGAGCAAAGGAGCTGCCATCAAGTTTGGATGGGTCAAAGGAGTCCTGGTATGATCGAATAATTCTTTGTTTCCTTTAACATGTCGGATAATCAGGCAGTTTTTGGTCCAATTATCCTTCAAGCTGACCAAAGACAATCAAGGGCAGACTGTCTTGTGTTTCTTAATACAATCCCATAAAATGATGCTGCGGTGTGAGGCGTGTTGAGAGAAAGTTGTCCTTTGTCGTAGGTGCGATGCATGCTGAACATCTGGGGCGTGATGCTCTTCATCCGGATGTCGTGGATCGTGGGACAGGCTGGCATCGGTACGCCGGCCCGTCCTCATTATTTTGTCGTTCCGCATGCACGCTCGAACGAATTAATGCTCGATGTGTGAGCAGGACTGACCATAGCCATCATCCTGATGGCCACGCTGGTGACCACCATCACGGGTCTGTCCACCTCCGCCATTGCCACCAACGGCTTCGTACGAGGAGGTGAAATTCTCATCCCCTCACGCTTTGTTCTCTAATACTGTTGTTAGCGATCGGAAAACGTGTTCCTAACTAGCACATCCTGGTTCCAGTGCATTCCCCGAACTTGCCAAGCGTGTGTTTTCAGGTGGAGCTTACTACCTGATCTCCAGGAGTTTGGGTCCAGAGTTCGGGGGCTCCATTGGCCTCATCTTTGCATTTGCAAATGCGGTCGCTGTGGCCATGTATGTGGTCGGCTTCGCCGAGACAGTGGTGGAGATGCTCAACGTGAGGAACTCTGACTCTGACGAGTAGACTTTTCGTTTTGCTCAAGACAGTTTTTCTTCTTTGTCTTCCTGCGTTTCCAGGACGTGGACGCCTTGATGACGGATGAGCTCAACGACATCCGCATTGTAGGAACGCTCACCGTCATCCTGCTGCTGGGCATCTCGGTGGCCGGGATGGAGTGGGAAGCCAAGGCTCAGATTGTGCTGCTGCTCGTCCTGCTGGCTGCCATCGCAAATTACTTCATCGGAACCCTCATACCTTCCCAGGACAAGAAGGCCAAAGGATTCTTCGGATATCAAAGTCAGGCAAAAATGAACGTGTTCCCTTATGCTCAAACGTGTTGAAGTCTGGAGTGTCTCCTGAAAGTAGACGTCATCAACAGATCTTTATCGTATTACCATCTGCTGATCTCAGTGTCCATGAGAAATGCTTAAAAATGTTTGATCTTGAACTCAAAAGATTTTCTGATGCACACGAGATTAATACAAACATCAGTGGATCCCAGACTAACTCCTGGCACATTGTAGTCAGTCAGACATCAACAAATCTTAGAGTAACTTGTGGTACATGCAGACGTGGCCACCCAGAGTCCTCGAGTTTCCAGACTCATAATCAGATGATCCAAGAGTAGCTCTTAGCACGTGAGAGACCCTTACTGTCACTGAATGCTATTCTCAGAGCATTGCTGAAAATAAAGAATACTAAATTGGTCCAAGACTTACTTTGAGGACACCATTGAGCAATGCAAACAAATTCAACACCAAATATTTCTCCTGATGTCTCAGAGCATTGCAACCATCACCAGTCGATTCCAAACTTTATCCTGACAGCTGATAAGAGTAACTCAGGTCCCGTGAGAGACCTTTACAGACATTGAAGACCAATCACAGACTAATCATGACGTACCACAAATGATCCCAGCGTCCTTTCGCTAATCAGTTTCATAGATGTCACCAGCCAATCCCTAACATTTCTGCTGATGTCCCGCATCATGCAGACATTATCAGTCATCATCAATAACTACTGTCACAGTACTGTATTACTTTGCATCGGAACTAGCAATAACAGTAACTCACCATTGTTTACTTGACTTGTAAGACTCCTGTTTGGGTTAAATGTTCTTACACAGCAACACTTGTTGCTTTGAACTCATCTGAGATCCATGTCACCTCCGCAGCGGCTATATTTGTGGAAAACCTTGGTCCAGACTTCCGAGATGACGAGACCTTCTTCTCCATGTTCGCCATTTTCTTCCCGGCAGCCACCGGGATCCTTGCTGGAGCCAACATCTCTGGTGACCTCAGCGTATGTTTGAGCAAACAAGACAATAAATGCACCAGCTATCAAACATTGAATTGCGATTTACATTGTGAGTTTACTATAAATTCCCAATGCAGCCTCAATCATTTGTGTACTGTCCATTATTTGAAAGGATCCCCAGTCTGCCATCCCAAAAGGAACGCTGCTTGCCATCCTCATCACAGGCCTCACCTATGTGGGCGTGGCCATCTCTGCAGGTTGGTGCCTCTGTTACACAATCATCTCACGTCTCGGTGCGATACGCTAATCAACGCGAGCGCTGACGATCGTTCAGGGTCATGCATAGTGAGGGACGCTACGGGCGACGTCAACGACACGCTGAGCGACGCCATCAACTGCACAGATGCCGCCGCTTGTACGCTGGGGTACGACTTTTCCATCTGTAAAGAGGGAGGATGCCAGTACGGTCTCATGAACGACTTTCAGGTAAGATGGACAGCTGGGCCCTTTAGACGTCAATGTATGTTTGCGTGTGTGTACTTGGGGACAATCGTGTTGTTGTGAGTCACAAGCTTCTTGCAGTAATGAATCGACACATTGTTGATGCACTCCTACACACACGCGCACCGACTGTTGTGGAAATCTCTGGCAGTGCGATACGACATAAAATATTTGATTCAAATGTGTGACTTTGAAGACTATGAAAAAGTGATTCCCAAGATTAGTTTTTCAGTAAATTCTACATGTTTGAAGATGACGTGCTAAAACTCTGAAACAACTAAGGATTTTTTGCCAGCCAATTGCAGGGCACACAGAGACAAATAACCATTCAACCACCCAATCACACCTTAGGACAATTTAGTACGTCTAATACACCTGCCGTGCATGTTTTTGGAGAGTGGGAGAAAACGCGAGAGCCCGGAGAAAAGCCATGCAGGCTCAGGGAGAACATGCAAACTCCACACAAGGAAGGCCGGAGCGAGGGGGAATATTTATGGTCTTTAAATTACACCAGAAAACGCATTGCAAAAGAATGCGCATTCAGCAAAGCATTATTTTCTTTGCCTCTTTTCAATCTGATTCCTACTATAGCATTATTTATCATACCTCGCAGGCAATGAGTCTGGCATCAGCCTTTGGGCCTCTCATCACGGCGGGAATCTTCTCAGCCACCCTATCATCTGCTCTTGCCTCACTGGTCAGCGCTCCAAAAGTCTTCCAGGTAGGAAAACACACACACAAAAAAAAAAAATGACAATCTGCCCATTTGTGCCCAACTAGCTATAATATTAAGAATAATACCGGTAATAATAATAATAATAATCTAAACATCTTAGGTTGCTTGGGAGCGGCCTCGCCGCCTGCCCCATTGCATTGAAAAACACTATGAAGAATGATTAACCCAAAAAGTTTTGAAATATATATATTCTTTACCTATTTTTAGACGAGCAGGAGAAGGTAGTTCATTATGAGTTCAGTTGCTGCCTGCATGTTAACTATCAGATTCATGACGTTTGCCAAGAGTTGTGTATATACATACAGTGCAGTATATAAACAAACAAATAAATGTGATTTTATTATATATAATGTAAAGCTGTGCACATACGTTTGTCTGTGTGTGTACACTTAGGCTCTGTGCAAGGACAACATCTACCCAGGCATGGGCATCTTTGCCAAAGGTTACGGCAAGAACAATGAGCCTTTGCGCGGTTACGTGCTAACCTTCTGCATCGGCCTCGCCTTCATCCTCATTGGTAGTCAACCTATACGCCCTAGATCTATAGCCGTTGATGACTGAGGTGTTTTCCACCCAAAATTGCGGTTGATCGCCCATTTTTGTTTTCCTCACAGCTGAGTTGAACATCATCGCTCCGATCATCTCAAACTTTTTTCTGGCGTCCTACGCGCTCATCAATTTCTCTGTATTCCATGCCTCGCTGGCCAACTCTCCAGGTGCGTTGACGCCTCGCTCACTAATGGAAAGTTGTTTGAGCATTTATTCCATTTTTAAGTCTATCTGTATGCTCTTTGTCCTCATTAGTACACAAATTTGGCATACTCGGACTAGTAGTGAGGCAAAACTGCACACTATTGACTATTTTGTCAATGTCAACAATATTAATAGGTGTTACACTACATATCATAGCTAATTATTACCCTCTATCACCACAGGGTGGCGTCCCAGTTTCAAGTATTACAACATGTGGGTGTCCCTGGCGGGCGCCGTCTTGTGCTGCGTGGTGATGTTTGTCATCAACTGGTGGGCGGCGCTGGTAACACTGCTCATTGTCCTGGCGCTCTACATCTACGTTAGCTACAAGAAGCCCGGTGACCGTCAAACACAGGCTGCCTAACATGTGTTTACTCTCGGCAGTTTCTAACTTATTTCTTCTTCTCATCACTTTGATCATCTTTACACATGTGTGTGGAAGACGTCAACTGGGGATCGTCCACTCAGGCACTTATCTATAATCAGGCTCTCACACAATGTCTCAACCTGACTGGTGTGGAGGACCACGTCAAGAACTTCAGGTGAGCTCAGAATTGGGTTATGTTGGGACCAAAAAACGGAAAGTCCAGAATTGATAGATCATCATGTGTGGGGGACGACATCAAAAACTTCAGGTGAGCTCAAACTGGGGTTCTGTTGGGACCAAAAAACAGACAGTCCAGAATCCATAGATCATTTATGTATGGAAGACCATGTCAAGATCTTCACGTGAGCTCAAACTGGGTCTATGTTGGACCAAAAGTCAAACAGTCCCAGAATCATTATATCAGCTAATGTGTGGAGGACAACGTCAAGAACTTCAGATGAGCTCAAACTGGGGTTTTGTAGGACCAAAAAACAGACAGTCCCAGGATTGATACATCATCTTTGTGTGAGGGACGACATCAAGAACTTCAGGTGAGCTCAAACTGGGGTTATGTTGGACCAAAAGACAGACCATCCCAGTATCGATTCATCATCTTTGTGTGGTGGGTCCATGTCAGAAACTTCAGGTGAGCTTGAGCTAGAGTTAAGTTGGACCAAAAGACAGACCGTCCCACAAAACGTATAGGGTGATACTTGATTGTCTCATGGTACCAAATTCATTCAGATATCATCGGCCGATCACAAAGTGATGCTAAAAACATCAACCGATATAAGAGAGCCTTCATTTACCTGAGTCTCGATGCTTGTGCTGACAGGCCTCAGTGTTTGGTCCTAACCGGGTATCCGAGCTCTCGGCCAGCTCTGTTGCACCTGGTCCATTCTTTCACCAAGAACGTGGGCCTGATGGTGTGCGGACACGTCAGGATTGTATGTACGCGTTCAAAAGCTCTCTCTATTGCATGACACTCAGTATAAGTCTCACACCCTTCCCTGCATGTGCATTTGCAGGTGAGTCGGCGTCCCAATGTGAAGGAGGCATCTCAGGAGCATGCGCGCTGTCAGCGTTGGCTCAACAAGAAGAGAATCAAAGCTTTCTATGCCCCTGTCTTCTCTGACACACTTAGACACGGCGTGCACTTCCTCTTGCAGGTGGTGCCAACTATTTTTCCTACTGATTAATTGAGTGAGGATTTGTGATTGAGGATTTGAGTGACTTTGGTGTATCCCCATTCAGTCAGTGGGTCTGGGCCGCCTGAAACCCAACACGTTAGTGCTGGGCTTCAAGAACAACTGGATGGAGGGTCATATGAATGACGTGGAGACGTACATCAATATTATCCAGTAGGAAACATCTTGGTCTTTGTCTTCTTTGTGGTCTTTTTCACTGATACATTGTGGTTGTTACTCCCTAGTGACGCCTTTGACCTGCAGTTCGGTATGGCGATCCTGAGGCTTCCTGAGGGTTTGGACATCTCTCACATCCAAGGACAAGGTCAGTGGCAACGATAACTCTTGGTAAACAAAACAGCAGCACCTATCCACACACATGAATGGACTTCATCGGCCGATTTTGGTGTAAAGACATCATTAGTCGATCTCAGAGTGCCTCCTTTCAACTTATGGATCCATGTAGGCATCACCTGTGGATCCCAGAGTGTCCCTACTTCTAACCCTGTTGTAGCAGAGATTCATGCAGACATGATCAACCAATCCCAGAGACATAATGAAGACATCAGTTGATGAGTTCAAAGTTCCTCTCCAGGCATCATCACACACATTAAACAGCCAATCTCCCCTGACATGTCAGCCTCTTGCAGATATTAAAAAAAAAAAAAAATCCAAGTGTGTGCTTATTTTGACTTGTAAAAAATAGTCTGGCTTTGTGTTCCTTGCAGATGAGCTGTCTTGCTCCCATGAGAAACCTCCACTCAACAAGGACACTCCGGTGACCGTAACCCTGACCAAAGACTCAGATTCGGACTCTAGCCCATCCAAGACCACGAGCAACCAGAGCAGCCCACTCATCATTAGAGGTGTCCCACCTTTAATTACTATTCTTACCAGAACGGTTCCTCAACTTATTAGTGACCCGACTTAAAACGTTTTCAAGATACTCGCTAACTGCTAGTTAGTCGAGTTATGCTCTGGTTACTGAACGTAAACTGATAAATGTCTATCATTGTGTGTTTGTAGATAGCAAAGCCCCTCTGAGTGTGAACGATCAGCGCCTCCTAGAGTCCAGTCAGCAGTTCAAGAAGAAGCAAGGGAAAGGAACCATAGATGTCTGGTGGCTCTTTGATGATGGAGGTCAAATTTTTATATCACAATTATGCACACAGACATTTTGCAAGGTTTTTTTTTTTACATGAAAGACGCTTTGAACCAATAAAATGAGGCAAATAATTGCTATGAGCTACAAAAGTATCAATAATACACATTACAAAGCATTTCACCCTTGTTGCAATTCACACACCGTAATCAGGAATGGCTAGTAAAATGTTATTGAGTGTGTTTTGGTGGTTAGGGTTGACGCTGCTGCTTCCCTACCTTCTGACCAACCGAAGCAAATGGGCCGACTGTCGCATTCGGGTCTTCATCGGAGGAAAAATCAACCGCATCGACCACGATCGACGCATGTCAGCCCATCGCACACACGTCAAAGACCGCACAAGTGGGGAAGCACACTGATCTGTGTGTGTGTGTGTGTGTACTCTTGCGTTCAGGATGGCGACACTGCTCAGCAGGTTCCGCATCGACTTCTCCGACATCAATGTTCTAGGAGACATCAACACCAAACCCAAGAAACATAAGTAAGTTACAATCAACACATGTGCACAACCTCTTGCACACACACACAGTTTTTTTTCGATCATACTGGGGCCAACCATCAACATAATGCATTTCGTAGCCCCTTGCGCTAACCTTTACTATCAAAAGATTGACTAACCCTAACCCAAACCTCAACCAATATTCATTCAAACCAATACTCAAAAAAAAAAGGTCTGAACTTGTGGGCTCCACCAAAACGGTCCCCACAAGTGAAAAGGTTCCCCCACAAAGACGGTATAAATTGAGATTTTGGTCTTCACCTTGTAGCAAAAACCAAGAGCACTCACACAAGGTTTCTGTTCCTATCATAGTGGGGGCATCACAAACAGCCCAGGAAAGAGTGCCTAACACTTAACCAAAATCTATTTCACACTTACACTCTACAAGCAAGTCTGGACCCTCAAAAAGAGGTCTGAACTTGTGGGGTCCACCAAAACGTGTCCCCACAAGGGCGAGAGGCCCCCATAAATCAAGTAAAACCCGGAATTTAGCCCCCACCATGGCGCAAAAACCAAAGGCACACACACACACAGGTTGGTCCCGTACAGTGTTACGCAATTATTTTTTGCTAAATCCCAGGAAAGAGAAAACCTTTTGCGCCCCAATTTACCGTGCTGACACTGACTATAAATGAGATTATCTTTAAAAAATGTATACCTAAAACTATATCCTTTTTAATATTTCAAAAGAAACAAAGCAATACTTTCAACAACTGTGAACTACTTTTTTTCCAGCATTTATACGGATTACAGGTTTGTCTAAAACAGAAAAAAAATCATCCTTATTTTATTGCAATTACACTTTCCTTGGCAAAAAAACTGGTCTAGGAGATAGGACAAAGTGTTTGAAAGAACATGATTGTATTTTATGGATGCGTGTGTTTCTTTGTAGTAAGTTGTGGTTCAAGGCCCTGGTGGAGTCTTACAGGTTGAAAGAGGAGGACATGGACCAGGAGGCAGCCGAGCGCCTGAAGTCCGAGCAGCCCTGGAGGATCACTGACAACGAGCTGGAGCTCTACAAGGCCAAGGTGAGGCCAAGCACATTTGTGACATGCGCTTCTGCAACGTTGCTTTTAACAACCTTTGCGACACGTGTTCAGAGCAATCGGCAGATCCGACTCAACGAGCTCCTCAAGGAACACTCCAGCGATGCCAAGCTCATCGTCATGTGAGAAAACATTTCTTCCCCACTTCATTTGTCAACAAAATTACAAAGAAAAATGTTTAACTTTCTTGGAAAAAACAGGCTCTTACCTGGAAAGAAATTTTCCAGAAAAAGTCTTCTGAGGGTAATATACTGGTATTTCATAGTCTGCTTTTGCAGTAAAAGTTATCTTTGTATTATTGCAAACTCTTATATTCGACTTTTAAAGTGTAGAATAGAATAGAATAGAAAAGAAAAGAATAGAATACCTGCATTGTCTTTGTACTGTCATTTTGCGTACCTAACAGGTGTCCGCTCTTTTGTGATTGGTCAGGACGATGCCTCTGGCGAGGAAAGGCGTGGTCTCTAGCGCCCTCTACATGTGCTGGCTGGAAACGCTATCCAAAGAACTTCCTCCTATTTTGCTGGTGCGAGGAAATCACCAGAGCGTCCTCACATTCTATTCCTAAAACACACAAAATAAAGTCACTCTTTTACCGGTACTTTAGACACGTGCTGTGGTCTGATCAACTTTTTTTTTTTTTTTTTTTTTAATTATTGACTTGCCATTAACAAACTACCAATTGTACATTTAACGGTCTGTTTACATGAATGAACGTTGTTTGTATTGATGTGCAGGAAAAATGTCTCTCTATGTTGTCAACTTGTCATGTAATTTGAACATAATTTTTAATAAACTAAGTACACAAAGTCTTGTAGTTAAATCTTTTATTTGAAGTAATACTAGTAGGAATAATTCATAATTTAATGAATCACCTTATTATAAACGTCCAATAAACTACGGCAAACGACGATGCATTTATTACATCTCGGAAAATCCATGCTCCTTCGACAAGACAGTCCTGTCATAATAGTATTTTCAAAACGCATATCACTAATCGGCAAAAATGAAATATGCATAACATTCACGTATTCTCGTAAGAAGGTGACGTTTCCTAAAAGAAAAACAAAGCATGGAACAAAATACCTATGTTTTACTGAATTTACCGTGTACAGTACTTTTCTGATTAAACTGCATCTCATAACGTTGAGTTCAAAACTTCGGATATGAATATGTCAAACTTAAAACCGGAACGATAAGTCTTCAGAAACCGACAACAAAAGCATTTGTTGATAAGTGGAAAAGTCATTCCTAATCAAGAATACATGGAAAACATAAAAACAAACAACTGGTCCTCGTAATTCGTTGAAGTCACACGTTTTTAGAAGTTCGTACAAATGGATATGCTCCTGAACGCATCTCCATCTGACGTCACGGACGATTGTACAAGGGTGGACGTCGAACTTGTTCACCGGTTTCAGGTCATTTTCCTTAACATCCATAACTTTCATTTAATTGTCATTTGGCTTCGACACGCTCAAATTACCCTTAGCTCCATTACGCAGCTGACAGCGAGCAAGTTAGCTCAGCCTTCCTTGGTACCGTTTACAGCACAGGAAGAAGATAACAATTTCACCTCGAAATGTTATAAAACAACAACAAAAAAAATGCCTTTCAGAATGTTCGCTATTACATTTAAAGTTTACCTTAATGTGTTTGTAACAACGGGACCGTGTACGAACGAGCTTCTGTCGTGATTTACAGTAAAAATAAATAAACGTAAACCGTTGACAAATGCTTATTTCATACCCTCTCCGCGTAAGAGACCAGCCCAACTAGACTGATTGACAGCTGGTTACATCAATTAGAAGGAGGGGGAGGAGCTTAAATATTTTGGAAAATTCAATAATCTACATACTCGTAATTTTAAAAACGCATTTTCTATTTATTTTGGCACAATGAATACAAATTTAAAAAACAGAAAATCTCCATGACACTTTCAATGTTTTATATACATATATATATATATATATATATATATATATATATATATATATATATATATATATATATATATATATATATATATATAAATTATCAAAGCAATTTTTTTTTCTAAATTGACAGGGGTCACTCAAAAGTGGTGCTACAGTATTATCCAGTGTTCCTCTCGTCTTAATGCAAGATGTCCATTGAGCACGAGGAGGAAATTGTGGCCAATTTCTTGGACGCGGCGTCTCGCGGAGACGAAGGTCAGGTGTCGTCCCTGCT
Organism: Hippichthys cyanospilos; assembly: GCF_059441005.1. Lineage (NCBI taxonomy): Eukaryota > Metazoa > Chordata > Actinopteri > Syngnathiformes > Syngnathidae > Hippichthys > Hippichthys cyanospilos. The sequence goes on along the minus strand of NC_142369.1, from coordinate 12,015,225 downwards.
GTCTAGCGTCCCATCTCTGCTGGAGCGGGCTGGGCCGAGAGGATGGACGGCGCTCATGCTCGCTGCCAGAAACGGACATCTTGGCGTGGTCCATACGCTACTCCAACACGGGTAAACAAACCTTACAGTAGAGAGAAAAAGTCTTCACACCCATGTTCAAATGCCAGGTTTTTGTGAAAATGAGACAGATAAATCATCTCCAAACATTTTCCTCCATTTAGTTGCCCTTTGATGTGTTTGCAGAAGTGTGCACACCCTCCGATAACCAGCGGCTGTGTTACGAAATGAACCGATCACATTGAAATGGAATTGAAATATTTTACGCGGCTCTGGTTCTTCATGTTGTTAATGTTTTTTTTTTTTAGGTGTGACAAGAGTCGAGTGAACAGTAGCGGTCAGACTGCGGCCGACGTGGCCAAGTTCTGGGGTCACAAGCACGTGGCCGTCTCGCTGGGCGAGCGGGAAGAAGACGGAGACGGCGTCGGGATTGAGAACTACTTTGGGGAAGAGCCTCTGGACCGTCTGAGCGCCAAGCGCAGTGACGGCGTGTGGCTGGAGGAGCGAAAGAAAGATCCCGGCTCCGTCTTCTTGCTCTTCTCGGACCTCAGTCCCATGCTGCACCGGGACCAGCAGGTCACAACTTACTTTGCAAATTGATTCTTCACTTACGGTAAAACTACTCTACGACAAAATCATGTTTGCAGCTAGAATTTTCTCACAACGGGACTTTTCACTATAGCAAATCTCGGACGTAAACATAAAGAAAACATGTTGCGCAATCTACAATCTGACTGAAGTTAACAAAACCATCCATCTAGCCCACGTTGAGAACGAAAGAAACAAACAAAAAAAAAAGACTGCTAAATCTCCAATAAGCATTCATTTTCATAATTACATCTTCAAGTGTTAAGCTTGGGGAGAGACGAGGAGTCTGTTAAAACAAAACGCTTGGAAGAAATTAGATCGTTTGAATCTACTGGCATTCACTACATCTGTTATAGTGGTGTTGTTTGTATGCTGTCGATTCCATTTACTGCCACCTAGAGTATGGGAGAATATCATCTGATTATAAAGTGGTGCAAAATGTGTGCCGGTGCGGCGCGTCGAACATAAACCAAGCTAGACTTTTCCTGCAGGCTTGTTTTCGCTATAATTTCAGTGCTAGGCAAAATGGAGAGAAAAACATTTCACATCATGCAAACGGAGGAACTAAGAAAGAGGGAAAGGCATGGATTTCTTTTCACAATGGGGGATTGTTTTGCAAATGCAGGTTTCATCGTAGAGGAGTGTTACTGTAGTTTTTGATTCTTTTTTTATTCTTTTTTTTATAAGACGTTTTCTGAATACAAAAGCTGTTTATGTAATTTTGACAATTTTTTTAAATTGTACTTGTTGGATCTGCTTATTCAGGAATTGCTTTTTAAAGTGATTATTAGATTGGATTTTTGGTCATGATTTTCTTTTCTTTTTCTTCATATAACTTTTTTCCTTTTTTTGTTACTCCTCAGACTTGTTTATCTTGGCTCTTCACTTTAAAATGTTTCTTGATTTGGATTTTGACTTGGTTCTTTGCATGGTTTTTGAATTGGTACTTGACTTGATTTTTCATATTTTTATTTTGCTCATGTTTTGATTTTTTTATTTAGTTCTTGATTTTGAATCATTCGGTCCTTGATTTGGTTTTTGACTTATTTTTCATTTCTTTTCACCGGTACTTGTTTTGTATGATTCCCCTTGCTTTTTTTCTCCTTAAGTAATTTTTGCCTTGGTTCTTGAGTTTTTCACACTTGATTATTGATTTGGCTTCTGTTTTGTCTCCCGTTTTTAATCCAGCACCGTTTTTAACTCTTGTTTTAGACCTTTTTTGTTGCCTTGATTTTTCAACGCTCTAATGTGGTCGTTCTGGATTTTTCTTTATTTACTTCAAGTTTATTAACTTTGTACTCGACGCATGGTCAATTTGTTGTCTTCTGTGACTTTTTTTTTTCATTCTTTTTAAAGCATGTTTTAATTTCGTCCCGGACTCGGCACAGGGTGTGCAGCATTTGTGTCGGCTCGGCTACGAGGCGGTTAAAGATCTGGTGGAGAAGCCGGACCCGGTGCTGGTCTTCCTGGGCGTGGAGAAGAGGACGAGCTTGACAAAGGGCACGGAAAGCGCATGGGAAGAGCCCCCGGCGTGGTTCGCCATCAGCAGCGACGAGGACGGCGCTACGCTGCTCGCCCGCTGTCCGCACGCTGAGAAGAAATGTTCCTTTGCCTCGTTGCCGCACCGGGACCTGCTCAGTCTCAGCGAGGAGGACGCCGGTGAGGATGATGATAATTCACAGGCACATTCTTCTTCTTTCTGTCCATGTTTATTCATAAACATCAAGTCTTTTTTATTTCTTGTTTTCTTCACCTTCTTCAGTAGCTTTATCTGCTTTCCTCTTTCTTTTCTTTTCCATCTGGCCTTTGTCTCCTAGTCTTTTCTTCTTCCCTTGTACAATTTTCTAGTTGTTCATTGTTTCTCTTACCTTTTTATCTTTTCTGGTCCTCTCTTCCCCTTCTACTTGTTATCTATTTTCTTTTCCTCTTCATATACTGCACAGCGCCTCATTTTCTTCTTTTTTATGGTCATCTCTTTCCATCATCTTGGTTTGTTCCTGTCTTGCTAGCTACTTTTCATGGTTTCATCTTCAAAAGTGGCAATTATTTACACATTTTAGTGCCGAGCGTTATTGGAAAAGGAAACCAAGAGGGCCAGTACATTTAGCATTTTCACTCATCTTACAAGCCCAACAGAATACTGTGTGTTTTGTCTTTGTAAACATGGGTGGTATCATTTCAAAGATTGACTTCCATTCCTTCCTTTGAATCGCATGTAGGTACTAGCTATGTTGTATGTATGGAAACACTGCCATCCAATGGTCACGGTTATCACTACAGTGCTCAATTGGCTTATATTAGGTAAGCATTAGTCAAGGGTGTCAGCTACCAGCCATAAAAAAACATGTTTGACAAGAATTTTATTATTTATAATTGTTGTTAATCTTATAAAGAACGAGAATTCTTGTCCATGGCACTACAAGGATGTGTAACACCTGAATGCAGCAGCCAATCAGATTGCAGCTTGGAAGTCTTTATTGCTGTTTCAGGTGTGCTGGCTCCAGCTCGCGCCCTGCTGGCGTGGCACCGTCGGTACGCTTTCTGCTCCACGTGTGGCAGCACCACCATCTCTGAGGAGGGAGGACACAAAAGGAGCTGCAAGAAGCAACAGTGCCCCAGCAACAAGGGGGTACACAACACTTGCTACCCGCGCACTGGTACATACATACACACACACACAAATGTCATACAAAGATCTTCTTCTTATTCCTGTTGCCGATGTTGTTCCTTCAAGACCCCGTGGTCATCATGCTGGTGGTCCACCCCGACGGAAACCAGTGTCTCCTAGGTCGGAAAAACATCTTCCCGGCCGGAATGTTCTCCTGCCTGGCTGGCTTCGTAGAACCTGGTAAGCGCGCAGCATCACAAACACACTCAAACAGGAAGTGACAGGAAGTGATGTCAGGTGAGACACTGGAGGCAGCGGCGCGGCGCGAGGTGTGCGAAGAGAGCGGCGTGCGGGTGAGCGCCGTTCGATACGTTTCCTGTCAGCCATGGCCCATGCCCTCGCAGCTCATGATTGGCTGTCAGTGCATCGCTGTGACTACGGACATCAGCGTGGACCGCTGCGAGATAGAAGATGCCAGATGGTTTCCACGGCAACAGGTGATGCTACAAAGGCCAAATCAATTAACTTCCCACTATGATTGGTTGTTTGTGTGTTCTGTGGTCAGGTGATGGAAGCATTGCTGGGTGGAGTATCCCGCCCAGGGTCCGGTCCCGTCCAATCAGGTCTCATCCTCCCGCCCAAGCAGACCATCGCGCACCAGCTCTTGCGACACTGGATCAGCACTGCTGCTAATCTATGAACTTTGACCTTAGATACTCCAGGATGTGTTGACTTGTGAAGAGACATAAACATCCGAAAACATTTCCACATTGTCCATGACATCACTTTTGTTTTTTAATCTTTTTTTTCCCAGTGGTTTAGATCCAAATAAAAGATGATTTAAAAAAAAACGTTTATTTCGTGCATACATTTTGACTTAACTGTTCCACCGTTCTTTCCTAGCTTCTCAATGCTACTATCTCGTCAAGGTCAGGAAGAAGATGCGCACAATGCAGACATCTTAGCAGACATGAAGTTGTTCCATCAAGAAGTGAGCCTGAAAAATTATGGTTACCATTCTTTTTAAATAAAAGCACCAGAAAGTAGCAAAAAGTTTAATTTTTCTCTTTCAAGCAATATTCGTAACCGCATATGTTTCGCCTCATTGCTTGTTCCAAATACAAAAAATGTACAAACATTTAAAAAGGACTCTTTCTCTGTCAAAAAAAGAAAAAAAAAATGAAACACACACAAACGACACAATCAAGCAAGCTAGTGCGATTGTTCCAGCCTGCACATAAACAGATGGACACACAAACAGACAAACGAGAAATAAAGAAAGGAGACTTGTCAAGTTGCTTCTGTTGATGTTATTTACACAAGTACACCAGCAGGGGTCGTTGCTGGTCACTTTTTAACTGACCCGTCGATACACGTCGATTCGTGGTTGACACAAAAACAAAGACATGGTCGGCATGACACTGCTCCTCTAAAACAGGAGGCCATATCATATTTTTTTTAAATCATTTGTCCATTTTCTAGAGCGCTTGTCCTTCATAAGGGTGAGCTATTAGGTGAGAGGCGGGGTTTATCCAGGACTGGTTGCCAGTCAATGGCGGATTTTTTCATTCAACCATAACCATGAAATACACACCAATCGGGACACAATTGCAATAAAAGCACAGTTGAGTTCCACTGCTCCTGCCTGTGCGGTAATTTCATTAGAGCATTTAAAATGCCTTCAGACGGAAGTCGGGCAACTTTCACATCAGATGTGTAATCGTTTTCACATCTGGCACAAAAACCCTCACAGCCCATATTGGATAGTGCACACTTGATCCATAAACCTCTTTTCAATCGGGCAAATCTTTCACGTCTGACGACTCAACATTTGTTATGGAAACATTCACAGCTGATACGGACACAGGCGCACTAGGTTTGGACACGTTCAAGTTTACGCCAGTTATAGGTTCATTTAACTCTGATATGGACTTGTTCACACCAGTTATGAAAGCTTTACATCTGAATGATCACCGCCTGGTATGAAGTAAGTCACAACCAATCGAGGATGCAATCATACGGTTCACACTCGGTAAGAAATAATTGATTCCGAGAACTGACATGATCAAAGCGGTTGTGGGTTTAGCGACAGTTGGCAACTGGCTCCTTCCCTTTTATATGTGACATGAGGTCATTTGCGCCACGTCAAATTCTATTCGCGCCAGGTTTACACGTTCGTACCTGCTACACAGTGATTGAAAAAGAGCGCAGAGAAGATGACACATATTGTATGCATGAGTTGACAAGTTATGACTTGATGTGTGATAGTGTGGCTGGGTACTTTTTGAAATGTTCTGCTCAGTTGATTAGTTGAAGGAAAACTAAACAGAAAAAGAATTTCTGAGTTCCGCTTACTGCTGTGAAAGCTCGTGACTGTCCCCCCCCTCCCACCTGAAGGCATTGCTTTGGTTCAAGCATGTCACGCTCACGATTGGTGCATAGACGAGGACAAGGAAGGTTCTAGAAGGAGGTTCCAGTGAAGCGCTGATTGGACAAGACATCAAGCTCCAACGTTAACTTGTTAGCTCAGAACTGATGCCGGCGGGTCTCACTCCATCCGGGAAGTCCGGGCTGAAGTGCGAGCCGAATACAAAACGTGTGCGTGTGTGCGTGTGTGTTATTTGTTGCGCAGTTGCTCCAGCTGGTCCTGATACTCTGTGAACAGTCTTTGGAATCGCAGATTTTCTCCGATGACGGGCAGGACTTCCTGCAACAACTCCCGCTTGCGCAAACCCTGAATGCGAGACCAAGGGGAGGACACGTCATTAACTGCGCAGTGAGATGAAATCACAACTTCGGATCATTTTTACGTGCTTGTTTTGGAACAAATGAATGAATGAAAGAGGTCCCAAAATGTACCATGAATAATATGAATGAAAGCATGAGTTAAATTGTGAAATGGCTGAGTCCTACCAGTGTGGTGGCCTCCCAGGCCGTAGCAGCCGACTTGTGAACAGGACCTAGGAGTTCCTTACAAAGTTCTCGCAGTCGGAACTCGGAGCCTAAAAGGAAACGCAATAAAACAAAAAAATATTTGAAAACAGATTCTTTCATTTGAAGACTCTTTCATGTAAAATAAAGAAAGGTTTGAGCTTAATGAACATGCACAGTAGAAAATTGATCAAATGGGCCTAATGTGGCTGCTTTGACCACCAAATTGGAGGGCTTCTAGTGTCTAGCGTTTTTTTTTTTTTTTTTTTACACTTTGTGTCTGAGAACATGGGTACCAAATCTCATTTTGACAAGACAAACTTGTTTCAGGGGGTACATTTTCAAAAACATTTGGCGGATGTCTTTATGTGTGTGTGTGTGTGTGTTTTATGGCAAGTCACTGTGTGACCCCTATGTATGGGTCTAACCATGAGACATGGCTAACAAAATACTGACTACGTAATTTGTAGGAGTGGGAAGGGGCACAAATCCAATGAGATGTCTCATGAGATTGCATTCACGGATACACGATGAGATTTGGGCGAAATTTGGAAGGAAATAAAAATTTGCAAGTGCAAATGGAAACAAAACAAACAAAAAAAAGAGTCACTTTTGTTACAGGCTCTTTTTGTTAATGCTTCTGCAATAACGGCAGAGATCGCTCCTCCGACTGAATAGCAAATAGTTTAGCAAAATGCATACAGCCCATGTGAGCTGCGGTGTATGGATTTGATCAGATTTTTTTTCAGTGTTTACAAACTATATTATCTGCCGATATTTTACTGTCATCTTTCTTCAGCCTGAAAACCATAATGTTGCCACACAGGTGATTCGAATGTAATTGGAGCGTCTTGTACCTCTACTCAAAGAACAACAGGAGCAATGCCGCCAGCTGAAAGAGCGGCAACTGTCTCACCCCGTTCTTACTCATTAGATTAAGATCAATGACTTTGCAAGGCTTGATGACGGCGTGTAACAAATGTTTGCTTACCTTCGTTGACGAGGAAGCGTGCGTAGATGAGCAGCCAGTAGCGATACTCGGGTGCCGACTGCAGCGTGAGAGCCGCCGCCAGCTGGTTCTCCAGAAAGGCCAAAGTCATGCTTTGTTGCAGATGGTGCGGGGCGGCCGACAGGCGTGACGCCATGCGGCCGGCGCTGCCACGAGGTGGACAAAGTAAAAGATGAGCGTCACTTTGATTTCTTTCTCCATTTTTGGTCACATTCCTTACTTGAGGTTCCGTCCCTGCATGGTGGCCAGGGGCCCCGAGGAGCCAGGTGCATCCTGGGTAGGGAGGCAGCTCCTGAAATCAGCGCATTGGACCATGCAATCTCCGCGATCGGCGATCAGCGTCCTGAACGTGACAGCCAATCGGCATGAGGGGGTAAGTTACTCCAAATAAGTGTGTTGTGCAGACATAAGACAAAGATGCACACATAAACACTTACTCAAACACAAGTACAGACACTAACAAAAACGCTCATACGCACACCAAACTCACAATACACAAATGAACATATTAAAGAGTTCAGAAGTTATTATTCAACTGACCAATTGTTGCTGTTTTTTTAGCTGCTTTGTGATTGGCTAATAATCATATGTGAAAAGAAGCTCTTGTTTGTGTTTGTGTCTCACCACGTCTCCAGAGACAAGCTGAAGCAGAAGGACTTGCCGTTGGACAGACCGATGACTGGGACACCCTGTTGAGTCAGCAAAGACTGAGCCACTGTCACCTCTGGACCTGCAAAGGACACAAACAAAGGCGTCAAAAAAATGTGCGCGTTGAGGGCAGCAGCTTAAGTAGAAAACAGAAAGTGGTTGGTCTCACCAGACAAAATGGTGGTGAGGGGCTCGTTTTTGACCAGAGCCTTCTGCTTATGGACATCCCTGCGGGTCAGTGCAAAACAGGTCAATGATATCAACAGTCACGTATTATCGAAAGACACTCTGAACACAAGTCTCCGTCTTCTTTATATCAAAGACCTTATATCCATCCAACTAAAAAATCCATCCATCCATCCAACTTGGGTTCATATCTGTAAGTTATATATTTGCTGCGGGTTGTGTGTTTCAGATTTCCTGCATTGTGAGCGGTCGGTGAACGCAGCACCAGAGTAATGGCGAATGCACTCGAAGCAGTTGTTTATCCTTCTTGCGACACAGCCCGAGTTCATTTTGTCATAAATACCTAAAGTTGTGCTGCATCCGTGTTCCACCAAGTTTATGATTGTGTCTATACGCCAAAAGACCGCAATTAACAAACGAGTCAAATGTAATACCTTCTCGTGTTCTCTAAACAGTGCACACAGGGTTCATATCTTGCCACTCGTAATTACTCAGCTGGAGACATCATAATCTTTAAATAAACTTCTCTGTTTTAGTAATACTCTTGCATGTGAAAAGGATGGATTCGGATGTTGGTTCAGTCTGCTCGCTTCTTTAACTGAAAACAATGCTGTAACAATCTCAGCTAACACGAGCTACTTTTAGCTGTAACAGGCACTTGCTGCTAACAGCCAACTGATTTCCGCCTTCTTGCTTGTACTGCTATGGTAATTACTGTAACTAAGAATACAGCCGATATAAAAATACACATTAGTGCGTCAAAACTTGGCTTATGTCGCTGACAGATCGATCTTTCTCAAATGGTGTTGAATAAAAAACCCGTTAGTCACGTGACATTCATAAGCTGAACCGCGATTCATTGGTCGTAACAGGTGATGGAATTTTCCGTCGACAGAATGAGGAAAATAAAACTGCGCCGAAAAATAATTGATCAAATTATCTCATTCAATCCTAAAGATTACATTTTACATTTTAGAGTCCAGAGATACAATCCTGGATAGTTTTTTTTTTTTTTTTTTTTAACGGCTAGTACTAAAAGAGTTATGATAGACCAATTATGAACCATAGATGATCCCTTTAAGTAGTTGGTGCCTCTTGTAAACCATCTATCCAGCATTCTGCCACTTTGGCAAAATCTCAATTTCCCAATTTAGCTAATTTTCAAAATATTTTTGAAATGACAAATTTATTGAATTAATGTATTGCCCAGCCCTAACTCGAACAACAAGATATTAAAGACTTCGAAGGTTCCCACCATCAACATCATGACATCAAACATCATCAATCGCATAGACAGCTAACACACAGCGTCAGGCACATGTTAACATCACATTGAGAACTAACCACACAGAAAGCGTGGCCCCGGCGGTCAGTGCCATGACAAAGTGGGCTGAGCAGTTGAGTGAGGACACGGGAGATGGCAGTTGGATGGATGGCAGAAGGCGACGGCCGCAGGATGAAAACACAGACAACATCTTGTCTTGGCACGCTACGGCCAGCACGTCGCTGAAAAAGAGGGGATAAAAAAATGAAGGATATGGTCACGTGACATACTGGGAGCCCATCAACCGCCAAGACGGTGATCAGAGCGTCAGGGTTGGTGCTCACCTGCTCCCCGCGGCAGCCATCACAGAACTGGGGAGCAGCGTGTTCCATTCGCGTCCGTCTCGAGAGCATCGCAGCTGACTGAGCCTGGAACCGGCCGCGGACGTCACCTCGTTCTCCACCTCCAGGAAGACTGCCGGCTCCATGCTCACCTGTGTAAGCCCGCACACGTGCATCAATACACACTTTTGCAGCTTGAGTCTGTGTGTTGTGTGCTTTTTTTTTTTTTTTAAGTGTCCGACAGTCACCTGCATGTTAAAGGCCTTCTGGAAACTGGGTGTTGGCAGCTTGAAGACAGCAGCTGGCGCCGGAGTAGGCAGCGCCACCGTCGCCGTCCTGATGGGCTCCCGTTCAGGGGGAGGGATTAACTAAAGCGGACACCAAAAAACATAACCCAAACAAAACCTTTTATACTAGGCAGAGGAAATATGCAATACAATTGACCTTCTCCTTTTCCCACTGCTTTTTACCTGTGTGAAAGGTTGGCTCATAATGGGTGGCACCATTTTGTCTTTGCGAGGCCGCCCCTTCTTGCGTTTCTCCACCACCTCGGCGGCGTCCAACATCAGGGGCTCGGGTTTGCGTTTGCACAGGGACAAGTTCTTGTTGATGGTGGCCATCTTGTCCTCACTGTCACTACTTGTGTCCTCTTTGGCCTTCACATCCTTCAGGACGGATGCCACCACGTCTTTGGGCCTGAGCGAGACATCGGGAATGCAAAGTCATTAGAAGATGCAATCATGAATCGGCAGTCACAAGTTTATGCGTTAGTTTATGCGATAGTTTGTTTAAACTATTTATTTTCAAAAAGCGTAAAGGTTGATTGTAATCACCTGTCCAGCGGCGGCAGGCCAGCAGTGGAAGAGATGGCAGCAGGGACGCCTGGCGTGGTCTTGGATCTCTCTGTGAACCTGGAGTCCAAGGCTTTCATAGGCTCGATCTTGGAGGCGGATGCCAGCAGCAGACTGGCCTTGACGCTGGATGGGAGGACCTGGTCTTTGTTGTCCTCCAGGCCCTTGGAGGCTGCGTTGGTGGCCGGCGGTGGAGGCGGGGCAAGCGTGGGATCGAGGTTGGGCCGCGGCGCCCCCAGCGAGGGAGCCGCCGCCCCCTGTCCTGGACTGGAGTCGGTGCTGAGCTGAGGAGGCAGTTGGTTGGACAAGGAGGATGGCAGGATAGGAACGCTGTTGAAAAGAGCCGGGGAGAAGTCCCTAACAAAGAACATGGACAACCAAATGTTAGGCAGCTCATCGACAAGTTTGACAAAGAAGAAATAAGACCGCCACGGTCAGAACTGGATGCATCTGTCACAGTGTTGTGCTATCAACAAACGAGAGACTTCACAAATAATACACAGTCGCAAGGACATACTGTATTTAAAGTAAAGTGGATTCTTAATCTATTTATCTATCACTTCGGAAAGAAAACACATTTACTCGTCATGAACTTCAAAGTAGTGTTAAACTAAGGGATGTGTGACACCATGAAAAGAAAAACAAAAAAGTCTCAATGATGGGTGCCTGAATGGCCTGAACTTCGCAGATCATGAGATGATGTAACATTCCCAAGAAGGCTACAACGTTTTTTGTGCCATGCCAGTTGAGTGATGATTACACAAAGGCCAGAAAAAGAAGCACGGAGGTATAGAAACGTAATAGTATTGTGGCAGACTCCTCACCCGGTGTCCAGCTGAGCGATACACAGCGGCGTGATCCGTCTTCTCCCATCAGCAGTTCGGGTCTCAACTTGCTTCTTCAGCAGGTTCTGCAAAAATATCAAGAAGTCAGGAAAGACTGATCTGAATGGAGGAATATCTTGCTTACCTTTCTGATGTCCTCCAGAGACTCTCCGTTCATCACGCTGTTGAGTTTAGGGGCCGAGCAATCTGATCGGGCCACTGCAGCGTTATTCTGCGCCGAGTTCTGTCTCTCCTGCTGGTACTTGAGCATTGCTGGGTTCTCGATGATGGTCGTAGCCAGCTGGGGCTCCTGTGTGCTGGTGATGGCCAAGCTCTTCCCGTAGATGTTCTGGTGGATGGTGTTCTGAGAAAGAGGAAACATTTATCTGTTGAGTTGCACATTCTGCAGGACTGATTGGGGGGAATAAACGGTTGCAGGCTCCTGCATTTCAGACCTTCTCCTCCTCAGTAAGTGGGTCGCCTAGTTCGTCCAGTGAGAAGTCCAGGTAAGCCACGGTACCGTCCATGGAACACACCAACATGCCCAAACCCGTCAGAGTCCTTCAAGGCACACAAGTGATCAAATTAATTCAACTTATTGACCAGCCCTAACTTGAATTAAATAGTAGAGTTCCTAACACTTATAAGTTCCCTAATATGACACACTTTTTTGCCCCAAAATGAAGGCGAAAAGTATGGGTGCCACTTATAAACAGTAATTTATTTTATTTATTTATTTTTATTTGTCAACCTTTTGACGAAGATTGCTCTGTCATCTACATAAGCCAAAAAAAGGATAAACAACTGCTTCGAGCACATTCACCGCGCACTGGCGCTGTGTTCACTGACCGCTCACAACGTGGGAAATTTGAAATACACTTAACCTGCACCACATATTTAACTTACTGATATGAACACAAGAAAATAGGAAGATGCATATGCATCTTATACACGGTAACATAGAAAAAAAAATACCAAAATTTGACCCCAAAATTAAGGTTGCGTCCAATACACAGGTGTGTCTTATATATTTGGGGTATTACAGTTGTCTGACAATTCTCGCCTCGAAAATTAAGTCTGTGTTTTTGTGTATTCTGGAAAAAGGGGAAAAAATTGGCTAAGGCCATTATTTTACAATGGTTATGACAAAGAAAAATGCAAGATTAGAATAGTCAAGACATGATACTGTATAAATATCTGATATATGGAATCAGACCACAAGTTCGTACATCTTGAGACCACCAAGAGCCAGCTGGTGGAACAGTAGACAGACAACGTAAGGGCTGTGACAATTAGGTCTGAAGCCATAGCAAAGATGCTACTTAACACAAATCCTTCAATCAATATTTGGAAAAACTCACCAGGAAATGTCCATGATGGATTTGTCAAACAAATCGTGGATGACAACCAGGGGGCGCTTAAGGGAAGTCAACTGGTAGATGCACAAGAGGAAGAAATTCACTACTGTTCATGACCAAATAAGATAAACATAGAGAAGTAAACAATGATCTTGATTATAGTTGAGATGGCAGCGGCATAGAGAAATGTGATGCAATTGCATTAATGACCTTGACTTAAGAACACAAGTTTAGTCAATTTACAATTTACTCAAGTAAAGGACTGATTCTACTTTTGAGCACATTCACCTTCTGCTTGCATAAGGCAGTGTATGTTATGTAATCAAAAATGTGTACCAACCCAGACTGAGAGCGAGCGGTCCTTGCTGCCCACGGCACAGCAGCAGTATGGACAACTAGGCTTCGAGGAGCTGCCGTTCTTCTGCTTTTTCTTGAAGATCTTAGGGTTGAATTTCTACCCCCCCCAAAAAAATGTTGTATGCATTGGTCATGTGTCTTGTGTAAGTAAATTTACATAATACCACCTCCATACAAGTGGACGACAGGGAAGGACACAAAATAAGGTCTATTGAACTGAGCCACGAATAACTCTGCAAATCCATATGAAGTTTAACAAAATAAAGGCATACGACAGTTTACAAAGGAGTCTCTAAATCAGCAATGAGTTGCTTTATGTTCCAATCAATTTGAAAAGAAAAATATACTACTTGATACCTACAGGAACCCTTTTAAAAACTCACATACCCTCTTGACATGCTTTCATTTACTTGTACCCCCATTTGAGAAGCGATGTGTGTGTCTACTTAAGTATCCGCAATTTTGTGTATGTGCCAAGGCTCACCACCACCGTGACGGCTTTCCTGTGGCCCACAAAGTCCATGTTGGTCTTCCAACCGTCCCTCTCTACAATCTGTGCCGTGGGTCCTGAGTTGTTCATGGCATGTGCCGACACCAGGTACTGACCATCAGGGGACCAGGAAAGACGCAGGACATGCGTGGTGCCGCCACACTGATTCACAGAACGGAAAGGACACAAAAAGTGTTGACTAATCAAAAAACATTTTTTCACATTTTCTTGTGGCAATCAAATATTTTTAGAATTTTCCATAATTCGTTATGCTTGATAGCACGTTTTTATAAATTACAATGTTCTAGTTTTCAAAATGCGGCTTTTTGTTTATAAGCAGAAAAAGAAAAAATAATGGTCGGGCTTTTAAGTGAATATGTAAAGAAAAAGGGGGAATACTTTTGGTACAGGCTCATTTTAAATGCTGCAACTGCAAGTGGAACTATTTGCGCTTACTGTAGTTTAACAAGATGCATACAGCTTGTATTAGTTGCATTAGTTGCATTAGTTGTATTCAGGAACATTACTGAGATTTTAGGTAGAAATTCCCCTCAATAAATTCTGGTCAATGAGACAAAATGACACCCAATAACAGGAGGGATGTCGCGTCTGAAACAGAACAATTTAGTCGCCTTGGTTTGTTAAAATGTGATAGTAGGAATAGCAACTGTGTCAGGCTGTCAGCATAAAAGTGTGCAGAGATTTTTTTTTTCTTGCCCCGGATTCCCGCTTATTACTCAAGGACTTGTTTCAGCCAGATTCTCCAGCGCACTCCAACGCACTTCTTGCTCAACAAGGCAAAAAACAGCCACAAGAAAATAGATCGCGTGCTGATCAAGGACAAGAAATCCCATGGCATTCCAATTGCATGAGATCTCATAGATTTTATCTTATCCCTAATTGGTACATCTAGCGCCTTTGATGACAACATCAATCGTCATCTCCTTCCTGCTGCCTACCTCGCTGAAAGGCTTGGTGATGTTGGCCTCCATCTGCCAGTCCACGGTCCGCCACACTTTCAGGCTGTGGTCGTCAGCCTGCGAGGCGATGTACTTGCCCACCGGGTCCCACGTCAGGCCCTTGACCAGGCCCGTGTGGCCCCGCAAGCAAGACACCATCTCTGAGGAAGCACCCACCACATACAGTTGTGACTCCTTGGAACTTTTCCAAATTGAAAATGACACAGCGTCTCTGGAGTTTCCATATCTTACCTGGAAATTTGCGGCCATTCCAGATGACGATGGTGTTGTCCACGCTACATGACGCTAGCCACACGTCGTGGGGAGACCAGGCTACGTCCATCACATCTACACACAAAACAAACAATTATGTCAAAGGAACTTTTTAATGTCTTGTATAACAAAGAGTAGAAAAAGAAAACATACTTTTCCAGTGCATTGTTGTGTGTGTTACCTCCAGTGTGGTTCCTCAGAATGGTGACACATCTCCACTGCTCCACATTGGCCAGTTTACTGCTCGAGCCAAACACCGTGCTCGGACCAATGAACCTAAACATCAGGAGCGTATATATATACCTTCATTAATATTTTCAGAATTTATTTTTCTACTAACTATCTAAATAATTGATCAGATAAATCCAGCAGAATGTAAGTATTGTTGTTCACTTGATTTCACCACCCTCATCATATCTTTAACAGTGTATGTGGCTGGTACGTAAAGTAGATTTGTTTGCAGTAAATGCATTGCACTTTGTCTTCTTTACTAAGTGTGACACGATCCCAAACTTGGGACGTCTTCCGTGTTTTACCCATTTATTCCCCCACTGCCATTGCGTCGACAGATATTTTGATATTGAGCGGTGCATGATTCTGTACTAGCATAAGTCCATATGGGAAATTAATCAGTACAAAGCTTCAAACATTGCATTTCACCATTCTAGTTATCAAATCAATAATTTCAGTTTTAAAGGTGAATTCAACCCAAGAGAGTTCTTGACAAAAATATGTTCCATGCAGCCTCACGAGTCTAAA
The DNA here is from genome assembly GCF_059441005.1 of Hippichthys cyanospilos. Lineage (NCBI taxonomy): Eukaryota > Metazoa > Chordata > Actinopteri > Syngnathiformes > Syngnathidae > Hippichthys > Hippichthys cyanospilos. The sequence continues at coordinate 11,999,722 of NC_142369.1, read as the reverse complement.
CATGGTTTCTGAATAATAACATGTTTGTGGAAAGAGAATTAAGCCTTAAAACACACCATGTTTTCATCAATGTAAGTGGGAAGCCATTTAGCTAATTATCCCCAAATGAAAATACATCACAAGTGCTCAGTGCTACGGTAACCACAGATCATGGCTCAGCCTTTGAACATCACATGACAAAACTCAGAAAAGAGGTGAGCCACGACAGGTCATTCCCTGTCCTTTGAGCAAATGTGAAGTCATTTTTGGTTAACAGCAAATGGCAAAATGGGAACCCCATGGATTTGGATAAAAAAAATGCTGCTTAATTCATATACAAACGCAAATACAATCAGAGTACTGGGCCTACGTTGAGAATATGATTGCAAAGGAATTTTTACGTTGACCCTCTTTTAAAGAAACATAGATACATAGCTGTTTAAATTGGAGCAAATGTGTATGTACATACGCGGCTCGTTTCCACACCATCACCAGCTTATCATCCCCTCCCGAAGCAAGGTACAGTCCGTTGTTGGACCAGCGCACGCAGTTCACACATGCTGCACACAAACAATTGTAGATATGAACAGTCGCCTGTCAAACTAAGTATAAAACCAAGAAAAGTACACAGGAATTGAAACAACTGCATAACTTTGCCACATACAATAGACATCCTATTGAAGCTGGAAGTTGTATAACTGTACAATGACAACAAAGGCATTCTAGTCTATCAATCATGCAGTGTTGTAAGCCTTTAAGCAACTTCTTTAACGCAAGCAGGCTGTACAATTTTAGACAGACAATATAGATTGTTATTAAAAGCATTTTTTTTATTAGTTCTTTGCGCAAAATGATCAATATTACCGCAGCTGACTGTGAAGTTTTTACGGTGGTCTCAGCGTATTTATGAAATAGCAGCATTTCTACTTATTTCAAAATGGAAAAATGAGGATGTGCAATATTATCAGAGCGATATCAGTACGTATACAATTCCCTTGAGTTGCCTCCAATACCAATACAGTACTACGTTTGATACCCCGCCAAAAAAAGACAAATCATTTTTAAGAAAGGGCAATTCCAATTCTCTAGACTTTAATTCACAAATTTTACTGTGTGATCATAAAATTTCTCCAAGAGAGCAGCAATACATGTGCAGTACTAGCAAGCATCATAGGTGCTGATACCTTTAAATGAGATCAGGTATTAGATTGTATTGCATTCTTACTTTTGATTAAAAATATTACCTAGATGATTGTCCATCTGGCAAAGCATTTTGGGAACGTTCTCATTCTTCTCATCTTCCTCACGGAGGACAGGTGCCATGTTCCAGATCATCACTTTTCCTGAATCCTCCCCTAATGATCACATGATTCATTATGTCATTCCTTGATTGACTATGTATTTTTTGTTTGTTAACTTACCTTGCCCGCCGGTTGCAAATTTGGTTCCATCCGGGTGAATGTCAACAGAAAAGATGGGTTTGCCTGTCGGATAACAAAAACACAAAACACTGAATTTAATTTATGTAAAAGTGACACTTTTGTCACACACGCTGATATATTTGTTGCATTCACTACACACCCAACACACACACGCACAAAGTCTGTCCTCCACTTTTACAAACAGATAAACTCACTTCGTTTCAAGGCCCTAGCTCTGACCCTGGTCATCATGGCAAAAAAAACAAAAAAACAAAAAGCCAGACTCACGTTTGGCCCATTAGTAACAGGGTATATCTCATTTAGCATGTGGCCAACCACATGCTCGACACAGTATTTTTAATAATAGTCGATAGGGACGGTAGCCACAGTAGTACTACCTACTGTGAAACAAATGTAACAGTAAGTGGCAGAGCTACATTGGCATTTATTCTCGTTGGGGTGGTCTCATGAGATTATGCTTCACTTGTTGATAAAGTGCAAGGAAAAAGAGTTGATAACATCCTTATTACTACTATTGTCCCAAATTTAAAGTTTATGTAGCTTATGTAAAGTGCAGTTAAGCACTGCCTGAAAACTACAGCCTATGATAAGTGATCCGTATTGTTTGGTCAATGATGCGGTTCCAATACATGTACAAATGCACAGACATGCTCACTAAATGACAGGTGTATGAATGAAGTGTTGCTTTCACGGGGGAAAATATCACGTATGATGTCTTTGTTGGGAGGAGGGCGTTGTGAGGTCACGTGTGCTTCACTTGAAGAGAACTCACTAATAAAGAGCTGAAACTGCCCGTGGCTGTGACACATGAATGAAGGCTTTCTAACCAAATACGGCACAAATCCGTTAGCCGTTAAGCATGCTAATGGCTAACTTAGCAAATTGACAGCAGTTAGCTGTGATGGCTAACGCCAAAAGCTAACCAGGAGAGGGCTCGCATAAAAGAACTATGTATGGACTGGAGATATCTGTGGTTACCAAACAATTTCTGTTCGACAGAGGACCGCATTGGCACTTTCGTGCTTAAAAGTTATCAGGTTTCAACTTGAAGTGGCGCCGGGTGTGGACATCCATCGATGCCCCCCACCCCGCCATCACTCTCCTCGGAAGCTCCTGCCGACGAAAACAACAAAAGCCCCAACTTGATCAAGAGGTTCGCGCACTTACCGTTGTGGCTCACCCAGCTCGGCTTCAGTAGCTTCATCTTTCCCCAGTTTTTTTATTACAACTTTTTAATATCGCCTCCAATTTCGCCCTGCATCCACCTTTTATTTGTTAAACTCCGGCTGACGCTCGAGTGTTTTTTGGGGGCTTCAACTCCATTGCTTCTTGCAGCATCCCCACCGAAGCGAGCCGGGAATCAGACGAGGTGACACCGCCAGGACCGGAAGTCAATACATCGTGTACCGAATAGGAAGTCCGGTCCTCACCGTGTCAAATTAAGTCGCTACACTCCTACTGCTGTCACTTACGGAGTCGCTCTCCCGAGAACAAATTGTTATTTTTAAAATATTTAGAGCACAAAGCTATAATTTCAAAATATTATGAGTTACATTTATTACTCTTTAATGCTTTATAAACTAGGCGTCCGTATTTGACACTTTTACGCTGTAATTCATCAGGACGTCACAGCGGAAAAGCTATATTTGAACTAGACAAATGCGATTATTATTTATTCGTGCATTTACTCTGCATTTTGACACGTTTCTGTATATTATTAGTCAAAACACTTTATTTTCCATTTTAATGCACCATTCAAAAAGAATAACAAAAAAATGTGATATACACGTTACTACATCCCTACCAAGACAAATAGAGAAATGCATTGATGTGTTGCAATGTTGTGCTAAATCGTGATTAGGGGTGGGCAAACCATTTTTTTCCCTTCGAGGAAGAAACGAGCCAGGTCCAATGTTTGTAGAGGAGGTAAAATGAAAAATAAAATAAAAGTAATGTTAAACAGAAAATAGATGGATAATTATAATGAAACTACACATTTAAATTAATTAACCATTTAAAAAAGTTCAGTGCATGTGAAATTACTAATTTTCCCCCTCTATGTTGATTCATAAGCAATCAATTAACCACTTATTTAATGAAAGGATTGAATAAACTGATGAAAACATAAGTAATTAACTCATTGTATCATCAATGCATTTTACACAACTCTTCCAAATGTAAATCTTCAGTGGAATGCTTATGACTCAATTTCTGTCACAAAGAAACACAATAAATTTGCACACTTTTCAATGACAGTATATGCAGTATAAAAAAAAAAAAAAAAAACGGGCATATTTTGCCCACCCACCCCTGCTTTATAAACCCACCAGTACCTGTATAAAGTCTTTCCATGACATTTTTTTTTATTTTCCAAAATATACCCCTGCATATTCTTACAAACGTTTTATGAAAGCCCGCTTGAGGTGAGTTGTAGAAAGTATTTTAGCTTCATTCCTCAACAAAAAAATGTAAGTGAAAAATGATCAATCCATTTTCCAGTAGTGATCTGACTGATAACATGATAACGTGTCACTGATAACATGTCAACGATGCTCCTTCCTCCCAGTACTCTTGCTGCTTGTGCATTAGAGACAATTATTTAGAATGCTTATATAGTATTTATGAGGTTCCTGAAAGCCATCACGGTCCCGCTGTTCCCCGGAAGTTGGCCTCTATCTGCTCTAACGTCCGACCTTTGGTTTCCGGTACGAAGCCAACGGTGAAGACCACGCTGAGAAAGCACATGCATGAGAAGAGCCAGAAAGTTCCCGCACTGCTGAGAAGAATCTGAAAGAGAACAGCCGAACCCATTAAAAATGGTCGGTAACTGACTTTTTATTTCCATTGGCAGGAAGTTAGATCTACCAATGCCTTCTTTGCTGGCTGAACACAATTTGAGGCATTGACCTAAATTCAACCTAAATTCTATTTGTTTGTGTCAATTGTTCATTCCCTGAAATTATACACTGACCAGTCAACTGAGCAGTCAGGACAACACTGACAAACTATAACCTGTCAAGAAATGAATGACTAAATACTGTAATTCCCCAAATATAAGACTCACAGGTGTAACATTAATTTTGGGATCAAATTCTGGTATTTTTTAGTACCGTGTATAAGACGCACCAATAATCAGCAACAGTGTCAAAAATATAGCAAAACAGAATCAATCTCATCTTGTGTAAATTCTTAATATTTTCTTGTGTTCCTTTATGTATGTTGTATATTAGTTGTAGGTTAAGTGTGTTTCATATTTCCCACATTGTGAGCAGTCAGTAAATGCAGCGCCAGTGTAACATTGAATGCGCTTGAAACTGTCCTCGCAATACAGCTTGAGTTCATTTTACCATAAATACACAAAGTTGCGCACTATCCATGTTCCACCAAGTTTATGACTGTGTGTATATGCCAAAAGACCACAATTAAAAAACGAGTCAAATTGAATACATTTCAGTGTTCTCTAACCGTAGCACTCAGCTGCATATCTTGCCACTCTTAATTGAATCCGCGGGAGACATAACTTATACATGATCCTCTCCATTTTAGTACTATTGGTGAACAAAGATGCTCTCAAACGTTGGTTCGGTGTGCTCGCTTCTTTTATTGAAAATAACAACCTCAGTTAACTTGAGCTGCTGTTAGCTGCAACAGGCACTGGGTGCTGACAGCCAACTGACATCCACTCTCGTCTCATTACGGTAATTATTTTCAGTCAGAATACGGCTAATATAAATATATTTTGGGAGAAAAAGTCTTTGGAGAATTACGGTAGACCGTTAAACTAACTCACTAGCAAGATAATTATCCAACTTGTCAATGAATAACTAATTAATGAAAATCAAGTAGCTAGCTAACCAGTGAAGAAATGGGAATTGAACCAACTTGCGAATAAAAGTAGTATTTAGAAGCTGACCATCATGTCTTGGAAGCTCTTGGTGACGATGAAGGCCATTCCCCAATTGGTCAGCACACACAAGGAGCTGGCGAATCCGCGAACTTTCACCGGGAAAATCTCAGACATGACCAACCATGGGATGGGACCCCAACCCAAGGCAAAGCCTACACACGCACACACACAAAACATAAACATGCACTGCTTATTCTTTAGTAATTGGTAGAGATAGGAAAACATAAAAAAAAAACACACCCACACATAAAACAAACAAACAAAATAGCTAGCTGTATGTTAGTGTAACAGCAGAATTTTCCTTCTGAGTATCATTAAAAAATTCTAAATTAACAACTAACTAGTTGTTTAACTATCCAGCCAGCTCAGAGAATGGCCGTGTCATAGAAATGACAGATTTGCGTGAACTGTTTGTCTGACCCGTGATGAAGATGGCCATGCTGGTGAGGGCCAACCAGGCCATGTTGGCGTGATGTTCCTCAGGTGATGAGCTCCTTGACATCAAGTAGAAATAAAGCCCAAACGCTGCTGTGCTTATCACCATGGCCACACCTAAACACACAATATAAACCACAGGGGAAATTCATGTTTTAAAAGTCGAATCCCTAACACAAGTCAAGTCACGTGGCTTGATTCCTAAACCTCTTGTAACAGCGCAGTTAATAATGTCCCTCAAGGTCTAAGAGCAGCTCACCTGAAATGATGAGCAGCACTTTCCTTCCCGCTTTGTCCATAATGAGCGCTGCCACGCCGGTGAAGACCACCTGAACTGCACCCACCATCACTGAGGCCAGATCACTCTCCTGAAGTACACAACATGGTCATCGACGCCATAATTTCACACTTAAGCTTACAAGGGCCAACCTTGAAGTTTGCCTGCTCAAAGATGTTCTGCGCATAGAACATGATGGCATTGATGCCCGACATTTGCTGAAAGACCATCATCATTACTCCGATGATCAGCGGCTTGTACACTCCAGCATCTTTCAAGTCTGACACTTGGAAGCTGGAACCCTGTCCAAAATAGAAACACAGTATAAACTACATAACCAAATATGCAGTTCACTAACTAGATAATTAATTGTATGAGAGAGAAAATAGATAGTTAACTCAATAATCTGTGCACATTAGTTTGTGTGTGATTGGTGTGTAATAGTGTGCATGAGTTTGCATGTGCATGTCAGTGTGTGTCGGTGTATTAGTGAGAGTTGGTTTGAGTATTAGTGTACTGTAAATGCATGTAAGTGTCAGGACATTTATGTGAATTTGTGTGCGCAAAAGTAATTGTTGAAGTATGAATGTACATTAATGTATTAATGTGTGTACTCATGTGTGCAAGTGTGATTAAGTGTGCATGGTGGAAATGTATGCATTAATGCTTCTGTTTTTGTGGGAATGTTTTAGTGCGTTATGTGTATGATTTTCCGTGTGCATTCGTGAGTGTATCACTGTGTATGTATTACTGTGCATTATATATGTGAATTCTTTATTTTTACAGTATTTTGTTGTTTTGTTTCCCTTACCATGTCACAACTGAAACACATGCTGCAGTTCTCATAATTATTACTGACAGTACTCAATTAGGCGCTTTGGTAAGTGCACCCCCCAGGCGGTACTTTTTCCATTGGAATGAGTAACATTAAACTTGAACTTTAATAAATATTTTGGCTACTCTACCCAGCCCATATGGTACATAAAGTGAAAGCAAGTTACACCATAGAGGTTGGTCACGTTCATGAGGCCCAAAAGAAGAGTGGAGTCAAGTCTCGGAAGTTTAGTGTACGGGTTTAAGTCGAGTTTCAAGTCTAAAAAAGAGAATGAATGAATGAATGAATGAGAATGCGTGTAAGAGTGAATTTTAGTGTGTGAGAGATTGGTGTGAGTAAATTTGTATGCAGTATTGGGTGTATACTGTACTTTTGTGAATGTGAGAGTGTTAGTGTTTTAGCGTGTTTAAGTGTGTATTAGAGGGTGTGTGACTACATTAGTGCGGGTAAATGTGTCCATGAATGTTTTTGTCTACTGTATATGAAATTGACTTATAAGACACTTTTTATACCAAATGATGCTCCAAGTGCTTTAAAAAAACTCAAATTTACCCATTCACACCCAAAGTCAAGCAGCATATTAGGCGTTATGTGTTATATGAGTGTGTGTGTATATGTGTGTGTCCATTCGTATATTTTGTGAGGGTGAATGTGTGATTCACACACACACTCCCAACCTGCCTGCTGGTCGCAGGCATCCTCAATGCGGGCGCACTCCCACTCCACAGCCGCTTGCGGCCCTCGAAGGAAGCGCAGCGCCTCCTCAGCCTCGCGCCGCTTGCCCTGCGACAGCAGGAAGCGTGGGGTCTCAGGCATGAAGCACATGGACAAAATCAGCAACGTGGGCGGCAAGGCCCCGCACACCGCCAGCCAGCGCCAGTCCACAAACAGACCTGCAGGGGGCCACAGTGACACCATCACGACTTGTAAGTAAGTGAAGAGGACATACAATGAAGGAAATACCGTAATTCCCCATATATAAGAAGCAGTTTTTTTTTTTTTAAATGAAGGCTTAAAGTTTGGTAACTTAAAAGACTTTTTTTTTTATTCGACATCATTTGAGGAAGATTGATCTGTCAGCCACATAAGCAGAGTTTTGACGCACAGATTCGCATTTTAATATCGGCCATATCCTTTCTTACAATAATTACCGTAATGAGACCAGCTAAGAGGGTGGATGTCAGTTGGCAGTAAGCAGCCAGTGCCAGTTGCATCTAACAGCAGCTCATGTCAGCTGAGACTGTTACAGCATTATTTTTAATAAACGAAGCAAGCAGACTGAACCAACATCGGAAGCCATCCTTGTTCACATGCAAAAGTATTACTAAAACGAAGAGGATGATGTCAAGGGTATGGTGTCTACAAATGATTGAATTACTAAGAGTGGCAAGGTCTAGCGTACAGAGACGCGGAAAGGTATTCCATTTGAGTTCGAGTGTATTCAACTTCCAACTGCAGAGGTCAATGTGATTTGACAGGCAGAAGTCATATACCAGCCAGGTAGACTCCCATGATGCCGAGCACCACCATCAGCTGTACACACGAGCCCAGCGTTCCTCGCACACGCTCATGAGCCATCTCGGAGATGTAAAGCTGGTGAGAAAAAAAAAGAAATACATGATGAGGAAACATTGGGAGCATACAAGAAAAGCAAGTCAAACGATGAGAGAGGCATAAAAAACAAAGAAGCATTACAAGACGTGAGCGGTGAGGAGAAAGATGAGAACACTGGAAAGGAGGCAAGTGTTTAACATTCACTTGAGAGACAGAACACAAGAAGTAATGTATGGAATAAAATGGAATAACAAGGAAAGAGACATCACAAGAAGTGAGGTAAAGGGGATGAGGAAAGGTTGAGCAAGTAAGTAAATGAGAATAACAAGGAGAAAGGAGACCTAAAGGAAAGTGGCATAACAAGGAAAGAGGCAAAAAGAGCAAAGAAGAGTCACAAGCCGTGACAGGAAAGGTAATGAGAAAGGAGGTAGTGTGAGAGAACACAGGAAAGGAAGCGTAATAAGGTAAGTGGCATAACAAGGAAAGACGCTGGACAAAGAATCTAACCGGTACGACAAGTGACGCGCCACCACTGGCGAGCCCCGTGAGCATGCGTCCAATGTACAGCATCCACACATTCTGGGCGGCGATGATAACAGTGAAGCCGAAGACAAAAGGCAGCGAGCAGAACATGAGCGTCAGCTTCCTGCCCGCCTTGTCCACCATCCACCCGGTCAAGAGGCCGCCCGCCGCCGCCCCCAGGGTCACCACCGACTGAAGGCGCGGTGGACAAACACAGCGTCACCACCAACAAACGAATCTGCTCTTTCCCACGGTGATGTCCAGAAAGCCAATCGGATGACCCTCTTACCCCAAACCAAGACGCCTGCACGTTGTCGAGACGTAGTCGGGGATCCGGGCTCCTGGCCAGCTCAGGGATAGCGGGTGAGCTGTAGCCCAACACGAAGCCGAAGCTCATGGGCCCCAGCACGGACGCCAAGGTGGCAAGATACAACTTCCTGTTGCTGACTTTGCTGCACAGGAAGGAAGAAAGGGGGGTGGCAGAGAAGCATGTTAATGATTAGCGTTAACCAGGATAACTCGGCTTGATTACATTAAAGAAGTCATGAGAGACCACAATTTGATCTTTCACGTCAGAACCTTTGAGCCTCCCACGCATTGTCTTCTTTTCATCTTTTCTTCACACGTAAACGTTGTAATAATATTTGTATTTGTTGTTCATTTCATAGATTTTTTTTTCATTTAAACTTTGACTTAAATACAAAAGACTAAAATTAGTTAATTGTTTTATAAATTAAAATGGGTTTAATACCGTCTTGGTTGAAAACAAACGACTATATACTGTATTTCAAATTCATCTGTAACATTAATAAAAAAATTAAATGTACTTTGAAAAGAAAGACAAATGAAAATGTTATAAAATATTGAAAATATATGATGAACAAAATGAATCTCAAGTTAATATAATTATATTGGACTCTTTTTTTTTTAATGTATTTTAAATTCTAATATTTCCCTAAATGAGCCAGGTTTGTTCATTTGTCCAATAAAATAAAGCCAATACAGTGTAATACATTTATTTTGGATCTTAAAAAACATACAAATGATGTAAAAAGAAAAACTGACATTATCACATAAAAACTGTTTCAACCTAATCAGAAAATGTAAACTTGCTCCTTCGTTATTTTTCACAATTTGTCTAGCTTACCTAAGATAAGCGTCCTGCTCGGACATAAGACCAGTAGGATCGCCATCATCTTGCCCCTCAGTATCCAGTAGCCCTCTGCGCTCCTGCTGGGTGTCCATCGCGACTTGCCAAAATCTTACCCGTGATAGTCCACTTGTGCAGTTCGCAGGAGCAGAGCTGGCATTTGCCTGCTAAAACCCTTAAACACGATTGCGAATGTGAATACAATACTTGAAATATATCCAATAGTCACACGAATAACAATGGCAGGTGTCGCGTGCCAAACATCCCGGTGTCTTTTGGTGTTTTGGTCCACTTCCGGGATCAAAGTATGCTTTGTCAACATTTCAGTCAGCTGATCGCCGGCCTTTTCTTCCATTTCCGTTGTGGCTCTTCAAATTAAAACTATAAAACGGGACGAAAACGATTAGCCTATGCTGTGTTGGGCGTTATTAACCCATGGTTCAAGATTTTATATACTATCAAATAATAAATATATATTAAGACGAAATAATGTAGCATTGTTAACTTTTGATTACTCTTTTCCATCAGCATTTTTTTATTTTGACAGGCATACCTGTGACTCCGGTATTCAACGTTTACAAGTAAAATGTCAAATTTATCCCCAAAATGTTTGTCCTGTCTGACAGGATCCAGAATAGTAGAAATTAATAAAAGATGACAGTGTCATCTTTTATGAACTTCTACTGTTCTGTTATTTGGCACTATATATATACTGCCTTTTGTCAACATTATAGACGATCCCGTTAGGATGACTGAAGCCGAGGCGAGCTCAAACTGAATTTGATTTAAAAAAGAAAAAAAAGTCCTGACTGCAGCACATAATTTAATTTGGCTCGTAACGCCTATCTAAAAAGTGCGGCAAAGTGGGAACGTTGTAAACTTAGAAGCATACTCTTTTATGAAGTGAAACAACTAGATTGCAAACAGAATAATCTCAAATACCTCAAATTATACTTATATACCTGTATTATTTTTTTTTTTGCACATTAACACTGTCGCTTTGTCAAGGCGTCACCATTGATCCTCACTCTTTAGGCATGACAACTCCAGTAGTCAAACTGACACAAGCAAGCAAGCAAAAAAAAAAAAAAAAAACCAAACAAAATAATGACAAAAAAAAAAAAACCCTCCTCTGTCAACATGATTCTAAGGGGTGAAAATTCAAGATAAAGTGAGCTCAAGTTGAACTATTTTGATGTTGGGTCTAAATATTACATAGATACATAGATGATGTCCGAGAATAGAAGCATACAACAATTGACTAAATACAACAAATTATATACAAATATTGGACTTAAACTACTGCTTGTCTTTGGCAATAAACTAGCTGTGTGCGGACACCTTGTGCCCGTTAATTAAAATTTTGTGGCTCTTTAGATGCTAGTTTGGGTACCAAGTTTGTGTCCTGGTGAAACTGCACATAATTCCGACTTCCAAAGTAACTCTTTAGTTCCGCCTTTAAAGTTCTAATCAGCCTTCAGGCTTTCCTTTCCCATTCTTTTTTTTAGCCAATAGGTGGCACCATGGGCTAAATTGGACTAGAATCTGGACCAGGGTCTTGAATAAGAGGAGCAAATGTTCTACATTCTAAAATTACAGTAGAATTACAGAAAGTGTTGGGGGCTCTAAGGAGGACTATTGTAGTACCACAGTACTGTGGGTCTGGAGCGCAAGAACTTATGTCTACTGAATTCTGGAGTAATAGTTCCATATTTTCAAAATAAAACCCTGCATTTTACTTCGAGAATCTTTAACTGTGGAATGTCAATCAGTGACGCACAGTCCTCTGCCAAGGTGCGACAGTCGGCAGACTTTAGTGTAAACTGACCTCGGTGTTAACGGAACGAGTGAGTGTAGCATGACGAGCAGCTGCGCTAACAGTTGACGGCGGAGCGGCTGTTAACTTCTGTCGTCTCCAGGCGGAGAAAGTCCAACATCAACAAAGAGACAGTCATCATGTGTTCATGCTTGGAAAAGTGTATGTTTTTTTTTACATTGGCAATTATGGAAATAATAAATCGTCTTTCATAATATATTTTTTTAATGAACTGCAAATGCAAAGTCTCATATGAACATTGTCAAACAAGTGTAAAATACGTTTATTACTGTTATATTTGAATATCAAAAACATACAAGGAATTTAATATTAAAACCCTGTTTTGTAAAAGAAAATATGATGTGCGTTTGTGTGATAAAATGCCCATTTTTGTGGGTATTTGCCAGATTGTATGAGTGTAAAATTGAGAACTTGTGAGATTGTCAATGTATGCGTGTGTGTGTATGTGTGTGACGAATTACATTTTTGTGGTTGTATCTGTGTTGTGTGTGTCTGAGATTATTAGTGTGTGATATTCTGAACATATGTGTACTGTATGTGCTTTGCCAAGTACACCATAACCAGAGCAAGGTATTAGTGAATGAAAAAAAGAGTTCTGTGTCAACTGTGTCTGATTTCTTCAACTTTGGAACATAATTTGTAATGATATCTCCAGGCATATTTTATTCAGCAACTCCAGAACATAGAACGTATAAAATAATTTGGATCATCTGTTGGAAAATTGATGGAAAATGACAAAATAAAAAGTGATGGCAAAGAACGTGTTCATCATTAGATGCAAAATTGAAGCTTAAAGATGCTTCATAAAGTATTTTTTTACTCTTTTAGAATGCACATAAAAATAAAAGCCTACTGACTTGCCATTTTAAACACTTTCTTTAAACTTTCTTAAAACAATGCTATCTATAGGAGTCATACAACACAACAACTTGTTCATGAAGCAAAGTTGAAGCTTCATTTTCCCATCATTACAATACAAAGGAATCACTATAACACCATTTAGCCAGATTGCTTCATATAACAGTCAGTTTGCTCTTTTGTAAAAGAGAAAAATGTAGTGTTCTTGTCACAGCATTAAATCCACTGAAGTATATTTCCTAATACATGCAGAAACCCTATTACCTTTTTGATTGCATCGACTTTTTTTTTTATTCATTTCTTTTACTATAATCAGCAGTAGAAAAAAAGTAGGTACACAAAATTCAGCCATTTATCACAGTGGACTCTCAAACTGTGTTGATCTATTTAAAATGGGGCGTTGCCATCTACTGGTGGTTGTGCATCAGTAAAGTTGTTTCCAAGTTAGACATTTACAGTGGAGCAAAATGAGATACTCCCTCATCCATCCCTGTCGAAAAAAATTGACAAGCATCCTTGTCATTGGCAGCCAATGAGTTAAAATCTCACGTATCCCCTGATGTCATTCAGACAGCCTTCATAGTGGTTTAAAAGTAACATTTTTTCATGTAACTGGTGAGCCAGTTAGTTCACTTCATACAGATCTCTATCGAGTGATGAGGGATTAGAGAACGAGCATCTTTCCTGAACAGCTTAAGACCACAAAAGTCAAGTGCCAAAGTTTGAGAGAGGTTGTGAATCTTTTGGGAGAGAGTGGAGCCAAGCCACAGCGCTGCCGTGCCCGAGACAAGTGTTTTGGGGCTTTTGGGGAGTTTGTATTTTTTTGGTCTGGATGAGAGACAGCGACGTAATGCCACACTTTGATTGCACATTTCATACATTGGCAATGGCAAACACACCTCAGACCACACACACACACACACACATGCACACACGCAGACACACGCACACACACGCACACACACACGCCAGTAAAAGTGACTGGCGAGGCTGCATGGAGAGCAAACATGTCCAAAATGTATAAATTGTCTGCAGTAAAATGGTCCTCCAGAGACAGACAGACAGCCAAACGTCAGCCCGCCCGTCTCTCTGTCTGACGGGCGGACTTCCTCTCGAGGAAAGGAAGTGGGCGGCGGCGTCTGTGGCATGTGCGCCAAGACTCTTGATGAGTTCTGGACGCCGATCATCTCGTCTGCTTGGCTCGGCAGCTGTGTGTTTTTATTTTATCACTCTGTTAAACGTGACATTTCTGCTTTTTTACGTGTCTTGAGGGACCTTTTGGAATTTTTACCGCCTTGGAGCGCTAATGAGAAGGCTGCAAGGTTCTTGTCCCCGCCGCTGCACGTACATCACCTGCCCACGAAAGAAAATGAGACCTTTTGCCCTTGTACTCACCTTGCAAAATAGTAAGCCTGCACTTGCATGCATGTGTGTATTAGTAAGTGGATTCGTGTGAATGTGTCATAGTTGCAGTTTCATATTTGTGCGTTATGTGTTTTTGTGTATTCTTGTGTGTATTTTCTCCGCCACCATTTTGTAGTTCTGTACCCCTTGCATTTTCTCGCTGCACCTTCAGTGTTTCAACAGCTGACATAAAATGCCCACCTAACTCAGCACCACTCGGCTCGATGTTGCTGCCTTACTTCCATCCGTTCATCTCTTTCAGCTTGCTGATGCTGGTGCCTTTGACAGGTGTGGAGGGTGGGGGGGAGAAGATGGGCAACATGGGGGTCTTCTCGGACGCGGTTAAAGCCTTCAAAAGTGAGCGGCATGCTGATGTCTTCTTCTTCTTCTTCTCCTTCTCTCCCGTGTGTTTGTTTCCTGGCATCTCTTTCTTCTCCGGCGTGTCTTTTTTCTCTGGTGTGTCTTTCTTCTCCTTGTATGAGGCCGGTGACATGCTCTGTGGATTAAGCCAATAAACGTGAAGTGCGTATGGGTGGGTAAAGGCAGTGTAGAAAGGAGCAATATGAGAAGAAATTTATGAGATGACATGAGGAAAAAGAGGAAGGCCAAGAGCAAGTACAGGAGATAATCGAAAAGAAAAGGGGGCTAGGAGGAATAGGATGGGGATTAAGAGGAGACATAAGGAAGTCAAAGAGAAGACATTTGGAAGGCAAACAAGAGGATGATTCAGAGGAGCAAGTTAGGATCAAGTGGAAACAGCAGGAAACGGAGTTGATGAGGAGGTAAGTGAAGATCAAGTGCAGGTGTGGTAGACAAGAAACTAGAGGAAACAGAAGGAGGAGTAATTGAGGATGCGAAGGAAAAGGAAGCACTGAGGAAGATGATGAGGCCAGTAGGGTACTTTATATTAGGTAGAGCTGTGGCCTGTGCAATAGAAATTCCTCTCTCATTTTTTGTGAGAAGTGCACTGAATGTACTGTATGATCATTCCATGTCAAGTCACACACCCTCCTCATTGACCGCTTGAGCTTACCTATTATTATTCTAATGCCTTATTGTGTTAAATGAAAGAGTCTGAAATTTGAGCCTCATAGCGCGAATGATTTCAAAAGTATAGCCCTTCGAAGTTGGGTGCCACGCCCACTTTTGTGATCCAGGAATTGCGCACTTAACCTGAGACCATATTTGAAGGCCCTCATCCTTAGTTTTATGCAATGTCTACACCTGTAGATTGCTATTTCTATATGTTCTTTCCCTGTCTATAAAAATATGCACTCAAAAATCAACATTCTCTCTGGTGTACTTTTTTAGAGATATTAACACCTTTAAAAGTAATTTTTGTTGGCAATACATTTTTTTCTTTACATTTTGGGGGTCCATGTTTTGCAAATGCTTTGTGTTTGTGGTGTTTCAACTGATAATAATAACAATCGAAATAGTAATGGTTACATTTATATAGCGCCTTTGACAAAACCGAGGCGGTTTACAAAGCACAGCACTATCACACAGTAAGAGCAGTGGTGGTAAACTACGTTGCGTAGCCACAGATGCCCTGGGACAGACTGAGAGATTATCTGATGTATTATCATATTTGGGAACTCTACTATGTATTTAGACAGTTTCAAGGGACTCGGGCCTTTGGTGGGGGATGTCTCCAATATACGGCTACGGAATGATATTAAAATTTTTGATTCCCATACTTCGGGTCACTAGTTGGCCAAGCAAATGGCAAAAATGAGCTTTTTACGCCATCAACATCACTTTTTTAAAATCAACATTCAACTGCTTGTCTATCAACTAACCCTTTACAAAGAGTACTACTTTTGGATTTTTCTCTGAAAAAAATCCTCTGTCCAGAAAGTAGGTCATGTGTTGTTTTAACTGATTACTCATGTTTCTGGTAGTAAAAACAGGCCCCCTATAATCAAAGTGGTCTATTGCAACATTAAAATGTGATATTAACACTCAGCTAGGACACTGGTAGAACAAAAATCAGACAAATTGAAGAAGTGTCACCGGGGAGCGGATTTATGTGGTGACATGGAATGACCCTATAAAAATTTCATTACGTACGCAGCAGCATAACGTCCAGCAGGTGAGCTTTGCGGCGTTGAGGCCTGAGCCGGAATAGCGGTTTTTCTTGGGCAGCAGCAGGACAAAGGATACGGACAGCGACAGGTGATAGAAGCTGTGCACATATGCGTAGTCCCACTCCTAGCACACACAAACACAGAGTTTATAGCCGCACATATCATGATCTGGAGACGCAAAACGGTTAGCGCAGCGCTGATAGCGAACCTCAAAGTAGAAGCGTAGCATGAGGGCCAAAGCGCCAAAACAGCAGCCAGGACCGACTTGCTGGGTGTAAACGCGCTTGTCAGGGTAAACCGCACGCAGCTCCTTCATCTTCTGAAGCTGACAGGTGAAAGAACAGGCTGATCAAGGGGTAAGGGCGTAGTAAAGCTGAGGATTAGACGGTCAAAAGGATAGTAATTTGAAAGAGTTGGTCCGTATGATGAAGATAAATGACCAGAGAGGAGGAAAAAGGAAAAGGAAGAAACGGGAAAGGAGGTCAGGAGAAGGTGACTAGGAAGATATGGATTAAGGAGGTGAATGAGGAAAAGAGCACAAAGTGAGTATGTAGAGGTGTGAAAAGGAATTGGGAAAGGAAGAGGAAGTAACTATGATGAGGAAAAAGAAGGAAGGAAGGGGTGAAGGTGAGGAGGAGGAAGACATGAACATGATCACTCACTGATGAAATTAAGAAGCGGATTCATCCTGTAGTGGTTCTCCTGGTTGCATTGCAGTAATGGGACTCACCCATTTGACAGTGATGATGAAGACGGCCGATCCAATGGGACCCGAGTAGATCCCATATCCCCAGCGGTCCTGGTAAATCCGTACTGCGATGCTCAGAACTCCAAACATGGTCATGCTGGAACGCTGAGGCTCCTCGAAGTCGCCCAGAGCTGAGAACATAGACAATGGCCAATTACCAGCTCCTTCTCAAGTCTGGTAAGATGTCAACCAACAAGTTTGCTTGCAAGTCCGTAATCCATTTGTTAGTCTTCTGGCTGCTCTAAAAACCACATATCCTACTCACTATGTATGTAATATCAACAGCGGCCAGAGGCGGCGCCAAAAAAAACAAAGCTCAAACACAAATGTATGAACTGTTAAACTAAATCATCTCCAAAACAATATTTCAGTTGCAGCACACGCGGCCCGGTACCAGTTGATTCACGGACCGGTACCGGTCCGTGGACCGGGGGTTGGGGACCACTGACACACAAGATGCGAAATGTGGTTCTCTCTCTCTCTCTCTCTCTCTCTCTCTCTCTCTCTCTCTCTCTCTCTCTCTCTCTCTCTCTCTC
Source organism: Hippichthys cyanospilos (assembly GCF_059441005.1). Classification (NCBI taxonomy): domain Eukaryota; kingdom Metazoa; phylum Chordata; class Actinopteri; order Syngnathiformes; family Syngnathidae; genus Hippichthys; species Hippichthys cyanospilos. The sequence goes on along the minus strand of NC_142369.1, from coordinate 11,982,148 downwards.
TTATGTCTGATACAAAATCAGGATCTATGTTACTAATGCCCCCAAATTTGAGTCCTAACTGAGTTCAAAGGTCATATGGGCCCCTTCATAGACTTCTACAATCAGCTGCTGGAACTGTTGTTTTGTGTGTGCTTGTGTGTAGATGTGCGTGTGTGTGTGGACAACACATGTTATCAGCAGCTGTTTTGGTGTGTGATCTGTACATGGTGCTACTCTGGCAAGTGTGACTGCCACATACGTATGACTCAGACCACATCATAATCCAATTTCTACACCATATAGTGGGATGTCGGGTTTTGTTGCGATTAGACTCACCGATGAGCGTGACCCACATGGACAGCGCTGTGCCGTACACGTTGAAGTACTCAAGGATGTCGTACTTCATGAAGCATAGGATGGTCAGGCCCGGTCCGTCGCAGGCGTGGTAGATCTACATGCATCAAAAAAACGGCAATAAATTACACATTGTACCTCTTTTGTCTTGTTTGTGATTTATTTTCAGGGACAATTCTGATTTTTAGTAAAAGATATGACTGATATTTGAAGCTACTATTTGTTTTCAATAAAAGGGAAAATATTGGTGTCAAATTTTCCAAAAATACATTCTCCAATATACAGGTTTGTTGAAATGTCTCAAGAATTTTTACTGAACAACTTTCAGGCTTGCTGATGTCGAATGTTTAAAAATAATACTTTTAGACAATAGTCTTTAGGTTTAAAAATCAACAAAGGCAATGTCTGAAAACATCAAATCAAAACAAAAATCAAGTTTTCCAAAATTTCATGAACCCTCTAAGCCACAGGTGTCAAACTCAAGGCCCGGGGGCCAAATCCAGCCCGCCACGTCATTTTATGTGGCCCGCGAAAGCAAATCATGTAAGTTTCCATTACCCTTGCTAAACTCTGTTCCAAAACTTTAGCTTGTCGTGTATAATGAAAAATAAAGTTGAGATTTTTTGGTTTGTTCTGTTACAGTAATGTAAACAATAAATGAGCAAACTAGACTGCTTTACTTCTGATTTCAAAACAACTAAGCCATCAATTTGCTGTGTACAGTAATAATACTATGAGACAATTTAAAATCGACTTGGTTTCCTCAACTTATCGGCCCAATGAAGGAAGTTCTCGCTACAAAATGGCCCGCGACAAAAATGAGTTTGACACCTCTGCTCTAAGCGCTAAAGCAGCAATATTGCACCATGCAACATTTACGGTGTATGCCTTCATTGCTAACAATTTTCAAGTTACAACCTTTTCAAATAGTGACGTAAAAATATATTGAAAATATTCTGAAAATAATAATTTATATTGAAAATAATAATTTTATTTTTATTTTATATTGAAAATAATAATTTTATTCTTTTAATTTGAAAGAAAAACAGAAGGTGAGGAATGTTCTAAGCTCAGCAAAATCACCTATAAAATTTGCTGAAATTTCAAGTAAATATTTCCCTGAACTTAACACAAGTTATAAACCATCCATTATTGGCCATCATATTTTAAAAAGAGCCAAATATCGGCACTGTACAATTATCTGTCTATCCCTACATTTTATACCACTTTTGAGCCTGCATTTTTATTTCCGCAAATTAGAATTTTGAGGCCACAAAATTTGACAACATTTTGCAACCACAAATTAGCAATTCGTATACACGTTGTATCGATATTGTTACCACCAATGATAATTTTGTGACCACCGTTTAGTTTTTTGCCCTTATATTGTGTCCACAATTGGAACTTGATATAGCCAATGCAAAGATCCAAAAGAAAAAGTAATAAGTAATAAGGACAAAGTCTCACCGCGCTGAAGAACATAGTGAAGAAGTAGACCATGGCCTCCATGTGGAAACCTCGCTTGGCGGCCACGCTGGCGGCCGGCAGGAACACGATGCTGCTGACAGTTGGCAGCAGCATCTTAGCAATGTAGGCGCCCATCTCGTCAAAGAAGACAGAAATGTGCGTTGTTCCACAAGAGAAAGTGTGCGTGGAGCGGTGGCAAGGGAAGTGAGCCGTCTAGCTGTCCCCGGTGGCGCTTAGACACTTTAACATGTCCATGGGGCGTGTGCGGCGAGAAGTGCTCACGTGAGGAGTCATCATGGGGCAGCTGTTTGCACAGCAGCCGTACATCCCGGGACGCCCGGCAAACATTTGCTGCTAGATTTGTGAGCATCAATGCTAACATAATTACATACCCATTTTAACGTTGAAAGAATAACTGAATCCATTAGAGCTCCAGCTTTTGAGTATTTTAGTACTCAGATAAAAATAAAAGAAAATACTTTTGTATTATTTTGCTTGGTGAAAAACAAATACTGTACTTCCCCAAATATGGGTCACATGTGTACATAGAACGCACCCTCAATTTTAGGGTCAAATTCTGGCATTTTCTACGTTACCTTGACCGGGCGCAGCAACAGTTTGGCAAGAATGTAAAAATGACAACGAAACAAACAAATCTCATCTTTCTAATCTCTTCATATTTTCTTGTGTTCATATACGTAAATTACATATTTGCTGCGGGTTAACTAACTTAAGTGTGTTTCAGATTTCCCACACTGCGAGCGGTCAGTGAATGCTGCGCCAGCGTAATGTTGAATGCGCTCGTTGTTTGTCCTTTTCCTCGTGACGCAGCTCAAGTTCAAATAACCAAGGTTGCACACCATCCATATTACACCAAGTTTGTGATAGTGTGTGGTTATGCCAAAAGACCACAATTGATAAACGAGTCAAATAAAATACCTTTCCAGGTCTCTTGCCAGAAGATATGGAGAACTTGAGCGCTGATCAGCCCGTGTAATCAAGTCATTTTTTAGCGCCCTGAATTAGCGATTGAACATGATTTCAGAACAATGCTGTGTTAGTCATTCCTGAGACACACTTCCGGGTACAACTTCAAAATAAAAACATACCAAGGCGTTTGTTTTGCTGTATTAATTGGTATAGTACGCTATATTTTGAAGTTCCCATCCCGTTTGGCGGCTTTTCACTGGCATGCAGAACATTAACAGGCGAGGGCATTCTCCTGTGTACCCCATGTCAAAACTAACAGCGACAACAAAAAAGATATTGTCATGTGCATGGACGGAAAATCTCATGGCATTCTATTCCCGTCCAATTCCCAATGCCTATAAAAGTGTTAAATGATGAAAATCATAATAATGGCAATGGTAAGCACGGAATGGTTTGCATCCTCCTTACCCATTAGTGGCTTTTAGCTGTTACGTTGCATACAAATGAAATACGTTGAAGAATGAAAATAATATGAGTAAAGTACTACATAAGTAAGCATTAAAATATTAATAGTAAAGGAAAACTGTCAGTGCGTGCATTTGAAATGTCTGTGAAACAATTATTAATTTTTTATATTGTTTTTTTGTGCACCCAGAATAATGAATGCATTTAAAATATGCTATTAATTTATACTATTTTTTAAAGTTTTTTTTATATGAATATTTCAATAACAATGTAGAGTACCGTATTTTCCGCGCTATAATGCGCACCGGATTATAAGGCGCACCCTCAATTAATGACATATTTTAAAACGTTTTCCATGTATAAGGTGCACCGGATTATACGGCGCATCCTCAATTAATTACATATTTTAAAAGTTTTTCAATCAGTAATAACAATAATAACTCAAATAATAACTCTAAACTCTCAATAGCAGAATAACTCAATGTCAATATGAGCAACCTTGTTCAACTGTAAACTCACAAAAGAAACAGGTAAAGCTTACTTTATCGGTTCATTCCCCATCTACCAATCTCAATATTGATCCATATATAAGGCGCACCTGACTATAAGGCGCATCATCAGCTTTTTTAAAAAATTAAGGCTTTTAGGTGTGCCTTATAGTGCGGAAAATACGGTACTTTAAATAACCCTTTTGTGCACAGAGTATTTATTTGTATCAGAAACGTCAGTTGCACATGACTAAATGGTGATACTCTGGAACAAAGCCAACAGTTAATTCAGGACGCAGCTTCAAATTCTCCACATGCTTATTTCTTTAATATTTGAAAAGATGTCAAACTCAATCGTGTGGAAGAATCCATCAAAAAGGATGCCCATATGCATATCTCATTTCAGGATGTTTAACAACCTCTTTCGCCCTGGCGGCCAACACGCGCCCCTGGAAAAAGCGTCTGGGTCTGTGTCGTTTGTCTTTTCGCCGTACGTCCCGCTGACAGAGAGACAAACGGCTGCGATGATGATGATGAATGACGGCGTGTCGCTACGTGGAAGTTTTATGGACGCGCTGGGGTGTTTACGTCAAACGGGACGAGACTGGCGGAAAGCCGGGCCAAGTGTCTCCAGACTTCAACTCAGACCTTTCTTTAAATTTGTCACTTACTGTGGGGGCAGATTTATAGCAGACGCCTTGGAAATAATAATTATTAAGAAAAAACACACACAAAAAGAAAACAAACAAACAAAAAGTGTTCCATCCAGTGGCAAACACACGCCACGCTGCTGCTCTGGAATATGGTTCTAAAATGAATTACCAAATCAAATCAGGTTTTATAAAACGTTTCACCAGAGATTTGTAGAGATTATTTATACTGGATGTTCTCTCAAATGTTTCACTGTGCGTTCTACCAGAGGATTCACAGCAGGTTCTAAGAGGTTCTGTATGCGTTCTACTGTATGAGTTTTTTTTAAAGATTCTGTTTATGAGATCCACTAGGCCGATCATAGGTTAAAAAATAAGTTCCAAGTGGAGGTTGAGGTTCATTTTAGGTACTTCTATAGGTTCCTTTATAGGTTCTTGTGGATTTTTTTTTAAACTTCTGGGTCTACCATAGATCCAACAAAGGTTTTTTTGTTCTGTTAGGCTCTATTAGGTTTGTTTGTAAGTCCTACCAGAGGGTACTATAAGAAAAGTTCTTAGTTTATCCCATAGGTTCCATCATTGTTTCTACCAGAGATTTCAAAGCAGGTTTTTTCGTAGTTTCTATAAATCCCACCAGAGTGATTATTAGAGGTTCTCCCATAGGTTTCATATGTACCACCAAACGTTTTACAGGATGTCCATGAGAGGTTCCAACTCAGGTTCGTTTTAAATTCTTCCCTAGGTCCAATTTAAAGTCACACCAAGAGGTTTTATAACGGATTTTACTACAGTTTTCTGGAGATGCACATTTTATTTGATGCTTCATTAGAGGTTCTTTAATAGACTCTCCTATAGGGTCGATCAGGTGTTCTTCCAGATGTTCTACTAGCAGGCATTTTTTTTAGCTTCATTACTGTAGCTTTTTTTCAAAGTTTTAACTCAAAGTTCTGGATGTGGTTGTAATAAATATTAAATTGCTGTTTGTGTGCGTGAGTGTGTGTGTGTGTGCTTGCGTGCGTACATATGTAGGTTATTTTCTGCAAGCATGTGTTTCTGTGCCGGTGACAGTTGTCGTTCCCTTTCAGCTGTCACACCTGCTTAGACATTCTTTGGAAAGTTAGCATGTCCTCCCTCAAACCTCAAACCTTCATCCAGAATTTTCCTTCCTACGTCACAGTTTCCTGTCATGTCACCGGCAGCACATATACAACACTCGCTATTGAATGGAGACACACGACACACACTTTGGAGTCACAACAACATTGTAAGTACACAAAAATGTGCGTACGTGTGTGCGCGTGGGTCTGCGTGTGTGTGGGCGTGTGTGTGTGAGAGAGACAGAGAAAGAGAGGTGCATGAAAGATATTAATCACTTTGAAGAACAATAAACACACATAGGTCGTTTGATAGGTTCCCTAGAATGTTCCACAGGTTCCATTACAATTCTTTGGTAGTTTGAGTTGGTACTTTAGTATGATAAAAAGTTTTATTTCATCAGAGGTTCAAAAACATGTGAATTTCTTTATTTAGCAAGAGGCCATTTTCCACTATTGGTTTTACAGCACGCTCTACCATTTACAGGTTTTATTTAAAATTTCAATAATTTTCAAAATAAGTTTCAAAAACAAATAATTTGGTAGAGGCTCTTTTATATGTTCTACCATGCGTTACTTTTTTGTTTGAAACCAATAATGGTCCTAACAGAGATTCAACCACATGTTTTTTTTAATAGGTTCTACCTGAGGATTTTTAGACGGTTCTATCTATATGGTGGTCCTATATGTTCTAGTAGATGTTATGCAAGACATTTCATTAGAGGTACTTATATTTGTGCCATCATAGATTCTACCATAAGTGGTACGAGAAGGTGACATTCCATATTTTTCTGGCACGCCATCTATCGGTTCTACTCAAGGAATGATCGCCAACTATCAGGCCGCTCAATGAAACCAAAAATAATAATTAAACAAAAAAAAGCTCAGCTGTCTGTCAATTACCTTCAATGGGCGAAAGTGGGACTGGATGATATGATTGAGAATTGTGCAAGCTGTGGGTATATTTACCTAATCAGACAGAAATGTGTGTGACTGCAGTCAATCAGAGTCAAGCATTTTTTTCCAACTTTGGTTTGTAAGTTGAAGTAAACAGAATCCGCAAGAAGACGTTGGAAACTAACAGTAATTGTTACAATGAACCAAAGCAAACGTACAGATAAATGCAGATAAATGCCTGTCATGATGACTTGGCATTATGTTTCGAAGATGAAGCTATTTTGACAAGAGATTCGTTCCCATTGTTTCTCTGATGGTATCTCAAGAGCGCCGAGGAGGAATTATAAAATGAAGCCTTTGTCATCAAGAAAAAACAAAAACAAAGTAAGGTGCAAACCTATTGAATAATTTTAACGAGTAACGCCCAATTGTTGAAGTGGAAAGCATTAAGAATCAAGTGGAGTTTGCACAGCCAGGTAAGTCACCCCTGCGACGGTTGCTGCTCCGCGAAAGGAATTTGCATGTCTCAAGCAGTCCATGATTCAACAAAGCTTATGGACCACTGGTTCTACCGGAGGTTTTATTTCAAGGTTTGTGGAGGTTATTTCTAAGTTACCATCAGTTTTTTTTTTTTACCAGAGCTTCCATTTGTAGTTGGATTAGAGGCGCCATCATTGGGTTCATGTCATGTGATTTGATGTTTCATTGGATGTTTCGTTAAAGATTCTTTCATGGGATTTACTCAATTTTGTATTCGTTTGACAGCATGTAATACAGCAAAAGTTTCATGGTATCCCACCAGATATTTTATTATCTGATCTTCCACAGGTTCTAATTTCATCGCATGTTCATATAAAGATTCTACGAACCGTTTTGTTTGAGGTTCTCACAGGTCATACACTAGATTTAATTTTCAATTTTATCAGCGGTTTCATAAACAGTTCTACCATCAGTTACTTGAGAGGTTCCATCAGACATTATGTGGTGTTTTTTTTTTTTTTTTAATAGGGTCTCCAATAGGTTCCATTACAATTGTACATGTTTATTTTCAGTTGCCTGAGATTTTCCACCAACCATTTCAGTAATGTTTATTTTACAGCAAGTGCGGCTGTGGATTCTACAAGTGCTTCCTTCAGACATTCTTTGAGAGGTTCTATAGCAAGTTCAATAAAATTAATTGTACCAGAGGTTCAAAATAGAAGTTGTACTGTAAAATCTATTGTACATTGCGAAAGCGTCAAGCTAAGGATCTACTGGAAGACCACTAGGTGCAATTCCCACGGAAGACCCCAAACCCTTTTAACCTCAGGTGAACTCTTATTTCTTGGAGTAAGGCGGCAAATGGGGTCAGAAGGTTGTGGAATGTGGAAGCCGGACAACAGGCAGTGTCACCAGCAGCTTGTAAAAACTCATTCTATTTAGCACGTTAGCATCATTGTACTGTGCAGCGAACCGGTGACGTTGTCTTCAGACACAAGTGGGAGCCCCCGGCCACGTCCCGTTTAGGAGGAGCCGGCCCGTCACCGGTCATGCTAATTTCTGTATTTTGCCAGAGAAATGAAAAGAAGTGCTCACGTCTGCGAGGAGGCGCTGAAATGTGAGCAGACTCCTCTCGTCACCCCCGGACCATGCAGTCTAAACACGCTGTGGGAACGGAACGTAGCGCAGACTTCCTGGACGCATCTGAGAAAACATTGAGCTTCCTCCTCATTCCCTGACGCACAGCAGACACCTTTCAACCCCCACCGGGCCTTCCTCCCACAACATGTCCCAAAGCTTCTGTTTCAGTCAGGTTCTATGACTAACCTTCTACCAGGACTCGATAAAATGTGTTAAATCATAAGCTTTGAAAGAAATATTTTTTAAAGTGTTGAAGCAATGCGTGCAGAAGATATTCTCAACCCTATGTGATAAGCTTTTCCTTCTGCGGTTCTCCAAGAAATTCTACTAGCAGTCTTTTAAGGTGGTTGAGTGAAAGTTACTTCTACCAGCTCAAGAACTTCTACAAGCAGTATTGTGTGACGTTCTAGTAGAGGTTCTACAAAACGTTTAGACTGTCCAGAAGATCTTCCAAAATGACTATGAGATATTCTCAAGGTTCTATTAGCTGTGCTTGAAAGTGTTCTAGAAGACGTTTCAGAAATTCAACCAGATCATAGGTGTCTAACTCCTGTCCTCTAGGGCCAGTATCATGCATGTTTTCCGATTTTCTCTCCTCAAAACACCTGATTCAAATGATCAGCTTATTAGTAAGCTCTGCAGGAGCTTGGAAATGATCCTAATTTGAATGTGTTTGAGCGAGAAGGTCATAAAGCATGCCGGATTCTGGCCCTCGAGGACTGGAGTTTGACACCTGTGTCTAGATGGTCTGCCAGAAGTATTGTATGATGTTCTAACAGAGTACTGTCAGCAAATTAATAAAATAATGTTTCATAGTTTCAGAAAAGTCATACCTTCTCTTAGTTAAGATATGTTATCAGCTATTCCAGATGCAGTTCTACTAGTAGCTCTGGAAGGTGTTCTACAAGTTGTTTCAGCGGTTCTGGAGGTTCTACAGCAGTTGTCAAATGTTCTCTCTGATGTGCTCTTGGTGAATCTTATACATAATATTTTCATTGAATGAGTTGTATCATACGTTTGTACACCTGGTAGATGTTCGAGTTTAGGTTCTGTTAGACCTTTTTTTACTTGCACTATTCAGAAAAACTAGCAGATGTTTGATCAGAAGTGATTTGAGAACCTTTTAAGGAGAAGTGCACTTTGCAAGCTTAAAGCCCATTTCAAACCGTACATTTTTACCACATATTCCAGAAGATGCTTTTTCCAAGGTTTTAGAAGAACCCAAGTTATGTCATCAGTGAGAGTACATGTTTTACCAGTTCTCTATAAGATGTTTTATTCCAAGATCTATCAGTTGTTTAGGCGCAAGTACTTTAAAGCCACTTCACGTGATTGTGACTGTTGTATAGGTTCCAGCAAAATGTCTGTCAAACATTATGTCTGTATATGCATATTTCAACATTTGAGTTTCTCAGACTACTTAGCAAGGCCTGACTGGGGCATGTCAGTGTTTGTGTTGTTCTTTTGGTTTCTGCGGTTCTTCTCTACGTGCCATCACCCACACACACTCTTTGGCATCTGTCATATATGCCAACAAATGAGCATTGCTCAAATGTGTGACAAGGACTTTGTGTGGGACATGATGATGGCATTCTGATGTAACGGCAATGATGTGATGAGGGGCATTATTTTGTTGGTATGCGGTTTGCATGGTAGTGACGTGATGGTGGCATTCTGTGGGTTTTTACTGGCATGTCGGTGGTATTTTAGTGGGATCCTCGTGCTATACTAGTGGCAACTTGGTAACATGATTCTGGAACTCTGGTACCATCTTAGTGGTATGTTAGTATCAATCTGGTGATGTCATGCTGGCAATGTCTTATTCTTGTGGCATACCAGGGACATGATGGTAGCTTTCTAATAGCTTTCCGGAAGACTATTACTGGAATTCTAGTGGAACGTTCGTGGCATCCTGGTAGCAATTTAGTGGTATTCTGTTGACATGTTAGTAGCGTTCTGCCACATGGAATTGTGTTCTAGTGGCATGTTAGGATGACAACATTCTAGTTGCATTCTAGCGATGGCACAAGATGACATGTAAGTGGCCTTTTATTGGCGCATGGGCACAGACTGGGTTTTTAAGGACATTCGGGAGCATTCAGATGCATGACAAGGCTCGGTGAGGCATGCAGAGCAACAGAAGCAGCTGTGGAAACAGCGACGCAGACAGAAGAGCACGAAGGGAGCAGGGAGGAATAACAGCAGGAAAAAAGAGAAGGAAACGGTGGTGGGGGTGAATGAGTAGACGAGTAACAGGAGAGGAAGACGCCATGATGGAAGGAAGACGACATGGTGGGCAGACACGGTGGTCTGAAGACCACCGCCATCAATCTGAAGAGTTGAAATGCACCTGGAAATGAAACAATTTTCACACTCTCTACTCATGTGAATGCTTTTTTTTTTTTTTTTTTAATATTCTCCAAAGTTTTTGAGGTGAAAGAACAGCTTGCTTTCAACTACTCTTGGGGCAACACACGCGAGGGCCGTTATTCCGTGAGGTCACGTCATATTACCGCCAAAGAGTGTGTAGCATTGACTTTCTTTCATATATCGTTTTCTTGAGTTTCATTACAAGTTCTACCAGATGTTTTGAAGCAGGTTCCGCAATTAGTTCTTTTCTAGATTTCACCAGATATGGTATTAGAGTTCACTGGACTTTCATATGTTCTACCATAAATTCTATTTGAAGTTAGATCACAACTTCATTCACAAATTTCCCCGCATATTCTGTCAGAAGTTCTATGATGGTTCTATGAACCTTTACCTTGAATATTTAACCCTTGTGTGCTATTTTGTCCAATCCTTTGATCGCTACATAAAAGAAATTTCACATCAAAAGGAAAGCATTGAAAGAAGACTGTTGGGAGCTGAAATTTCAGCCAGAAAACATATCATGGCACAATCATTGAGTTATCACACCACCAGGAGTGTGCAATAAACTTAAAAGAATACTAGAATACAAGAATACTACTAAAATACTGCGAGAACGATGTGAAAATATGAAAAAATAATTAAAATACTAAGGGGTTATTCAGTGGTACTTAAAAAGGTAATCTAATGTGTTCATCCATTAACATTTGTATTATAATTTGGTTTTGTTCCAGGTTCCACCTGGTATTTTATTGGCGAGTGTTTTAATAGGTTCTATTTGAGCAGGGGTGAGCAACTCGTGGGTCACCATCATGCATGTTTTTGATATTTCCGTCCGTCCACACACCTGATTCAAATAATCAGCCCATAAGCAAGCTCTAAAGCAATGACGATAATGATTCTGGTTAAATATTCTGTGTATACTTTAAACTGTAAGTTCTGCCTGTGGTTTTGTAGCAGATTCAAAGCGGAGCCCCCAGGTTTTATTGAAGGGATTTTCATAGATTTTTATTGGGTATAAGTATAACATTATTAATTCTTGGGCTGTAATGTGAGGTTTAGCATCAAATGTTCCACTAGAAGTGTTACCAGGGCTTTTATTTTGGATTTTATCATCAGTTTTCTTAGCAGTCCCACCCAGGATTTTTATAAAAAGAGATTTTCCCCAAAGTTTTATTGCAGTGTCTACTAGAGATTCTCACAGATTTTATTTGAGGTACATTCAAGAATTCTTCCATAAAATCCATTATAATTTATAATTTTTATATAATTAATATAATAAATAATATATATATATATATATATATATATATATATATATATATATATATATATATATATATATATATATATATATATATATATATATATATATATATATATATATATATTTGTTTTTTTTTTTTATTCTAACAGATATTCTTTTGTAGGGCATGTTCAAGGTTCTACAAGACAGTGATATTAGATTCGATTCTATAGTAGAACCTCTAAACATCGCTTACAAAGAAAAAAATAAAATATTTTATAAGTTCAACCTGAGGTTTTCCTTTTTTTGGAGGGATGTCTGAGTGACAAGAAGCTCCTGTTTGGTGAATGTTCCCAGTATGAAAGGCCGCCCCCTAGCACACTGTAAGTGTGGTGCGTAAATGCCATATCTGGCCTTTAAAAGAGCCAGGCGGCGTCCACTCACGTTTTTGTTGTTCTTGGCCGTCGGCCCGTTTCAGCTCCGTCTGGGCCGGGGGCGCAGAGGAGCATTGTGGGAAGTCTGGGACTCGCCGAGGGAGGAAGCGGCGAGGTGTGAAGTGCACATGCACGGCCAGCCGCAGACTTCAGGTCCCGTTTAGAAGTTCCAGTCCCCCCCCCAAAAAAAAAAAAAAAAAAAAAAAAAAAATCCGAACAGCCTGCTGACTCAGGACGAAGAGGAGGAGGAAGAGGGATGCAGGGAACGCACACCTTACCTCCCTCTTCCCTCCCTCCCTCCCTCCCTTCCACGCTTTCTTGCTCCCCTGCTCGCGTCTCCTCACTCGGCGTCAGCCACGCACAACACAACATTGCAGACGCACATACACACATGCACACACACAACATACACACGCACGCTGAGTGGCATCCTCAACACAAAGTCAGACGCCCTTGGACTGCAGCAAGGGAGGTGAGTGTGTGTCAGATTGTGTAATCTGCAGTGTGTGTTTGTGTGTGTGTATTTGGAGGCACACTAGAGCCACGAGAGTGCGTGTTTGGGTGCGTGTGAGTGTGTACAGGCGTGTGTCGCACCAGACCAAACAAACCCACACAATTGTACTTTGTGTGTGCGTTTTATGTGCAGGGAATTAGCATTCCTGTTTTATTTATTAGCGGTTCTACCACAGGTTGTCTCAAGTTATGTTAGAGTTTGCACCAGACATTTTATTTGAGGTTCTTTCATTGGTTCTCCAACAGCTTAATCAGAAGTTGTGCAATCAGGTTTTATAGCATGATCTAGCATAAGGTCTTGTAATTTTTGGTTTTTCCCGTAGTAAAACAAAACCTCTGCCACAGGTAACTTATTGTTTCACTGCGCTGTCGCATTTGACACATTTTAAAGGTTCTGCTGGAAGTTGTATGTAAGTTTTTCTTTAATCAGTCATGTTGCCTAGTTTCCATAGGGTCTATTCAGTTTTACTCCTAAGCTTTATTTAGAATTTCCACAAGAGTTTTTGATCAGTTTTTCAATGGGTTGTGTCATAGGGCCCATCTCAAAATCTACATTAGGCTGAACACGGAATAACACCAGAGACGATGCAAGTTATATTAGTGGTTCCATCGATTGTAGAGATCCCTCAAAAGGTTTGTCTCAATGCAATCAGATGTTAATTAATAATTATTAACAATTAATAATTGTTTGTTTAATAATTTGATAATAAAATAAGTCACTTTACAGTCCAAAGGTTATGCGAGGTTATTTTGGATATTGTGGTGTAGGTGCACCATCAGGTTTATAGCAATACTTTCATAGGTACTAGTACATTAGAGGTTTTACCAGAAGTCATTCAATAGGTTCCACCAGAGGTTTAGTCCAACTGAAAATGTTTCTATTTATTACGGGTTCGCTCATGTGTTGTTCCAAAGAATATATATCTACTATTCAGCTCTTACAGGTTATGTTCAAAGTTCTCTTGGATGTTCTATTGTTGGTTCTATTAGAAGGTCCATAGGTTTTAGAGGTTCTTTTGTGGTTTCTCTTGTAGGGTCCATCAGAAGTAGTTTTATAGCATTCAACACTTTGACATCATTTTGAAGTTCTGCCAAAAGATTTTGAGGCTCTTTCTAACTCTATGTATCATAGGATTTGTAAGTTCTTCCACACGTCCTTAGAGAGATTATGAGCGACGTGCTAACAAAAATATTAGCTCATTAGAACAAATTCTGCTCATGATAGAATCACACTAACAAAAAGATTAGCTTGTGTTGTTATTACTAATGTTAGCATAAAGTATGTTTCAAACATATGCATTTTAGCCTCGTCCTTCTCAAATAGTGGGGCGGGCTTTGATGCAATTGTTTTTTTTTATTTTTTTCTGCTGCTTTTAACCTGTATAAATGCTGTTAAAAATGCAGTTACAAATTGTTGAAATTATTTATTATTTATTTATTGTTGGCATGACAATTGGCGGTTCGCAAAATAATTTCTCTTTCCTGGGGAGGCTTTGCAAAATAAAACTGAGAAGCACTGCTTTAGCCCATGTTGCCGTCATGCAAATAATGACTTGTGTTGCCATGACACTAATATTAGTTTGCATTGGTAAGATTTATTTCTGTGACATTGGTGGACATCCAGGTCCAGGTGACATGTTAGCTGTCGCAAATTGCTCACGCTTGTGTGGATGCAGCTGAGGATTAGTATGTGTGTGTGTGTGTGTGTGTGTGTGTGTGTGCTTGTGTGTGTGCCAATGTTACAAAAACAAGACATCTAGGGGCCCCTGGGGGCCGTCAAGACAGTTTATTTTAGTCTTTGTATGTGTGTGTTCGTGCACGTGAAAGCGTTTGTGTCAGACAGACCTTGTGTGTGTGTGTGTGTTTGCGCGTGTGTGTATTTGTGTGGCTGTGTGTTCACGCAAGTATGTGTATATATAGATGAAGAAAGGCGTAAAGCTGTCATGTTAACAATAACGTGAGCTCGTATTGACGTTCGACAAACGAAAACATAAGCTTACATTGACGTCACGCTAACAAAAACATTAGCTCATGCTGACATCATGTTAGCTTATGTTCCCGCCATGCTAGCAACGTTAGCCTGTTTTTTGTTATACTAATTGATTTAATCAAAAAAGAAGCTATTTACATATCTCATGTAATAATTCATTGATCCTTTTATAGGAATTTTGGAAGTTTTTTTAATGTACTTATTGGAAGTGTTGAAATGATTTAAATATTTGGTGAAAAGTGAAATAATTCACTCAATTTGATGTTTAAAAATGAACGAATCCACCTGTAATATGCTTCCACTTGGCTCAGTTTTTTTGCCCAGATGCAAACCGAAGCAGAAATCACTTTCACTTTCGTTGTGTTGTTTGCTTGAACATCCACTTGCTATAAGCAGGTTAGCTTGTCAAACATTATCATTATAAACTGTTAAGCAGTCCCATCGATCATTATGCGGTGTGTTTGCATTAGAATGTCATTCGCCTCATGTTAGCTTCATTTCTACGCTCAGTGCCAAAATTTTGCACATGTTTCCGGCTGAGATCTTTAGCTTGTGTTGCTGTCATGTTAACAACAATAGCTTGATGTTTTGTTATGCTAATGGATTTAATACACACAATGAAAAAAAAACAATTCACTTGTTGCACATAAGAATCTTTTTATAGGATTTGTAGAACTTGTTTAATACACACATTGAAAGGTATAAAATTGAATTAATTATGCATCATATAAAAATTGAAATCACTTAATTTAATGTATGCAAAAATGAATTAATCCACCCATAAAATGGTTTTGCTTTGGCTCTGTTTGTTGCCAAGTGCAAAGAAGCAGAATTTACTTTCACTTTCGTTGTGTCGTGAGCCAACGAGCTATACATCAGCTTGTTGTTGGCTGTCAATCATTCATTAATTCATGAGAAGTACCATCAACTTAACGTGTGTTTGCATGCTTTAGAATGCAGTTGGCCTCGCCTCAGCATCTAACATGTGTCAATGACGTTAGCTCATGTTCCCGTCTTGCTGTCAAGCTAGCTAAAATAGTTGCTTGTGTTGCCTGATGCTGCCATTATGCTAACAAAATTAGCTTTCATTGCTTTCATGCTAAAACTATAAATTCTACGACAACACCAATTTATGTTGCCTCAATGCTAACTGCTCTTTGCATCTTGTCCACCAGGATGCGTGTGCGCTCTTGGGAGACATTTGGTGAGACGGGCGTGGTCCTGCTGGCCGTCCTGATGCTGATGTCTGTAGGACGCCTCGCCACCATGGCCACCGCTCCTCTGCAGGTCAAACATCTGCACAAGACACACATATGAGTCTGTCTTCTTTTGGATGTTCATTTTATGTTTGTTTTGCTCTTCTTGTACTTTCTTTTGTTCCTCCTTCAACGTGAACACCAATTGGGTGACACCTCCCTATACCAATCTCACAGGGTGTCCCCCCCCCCACTCTTCTCACATTCCAGCTTTGGTTTGATTGCCGCTGCACACAGGGAATGTTTGGAAAGTGCAGCGTCAGCACTTTCAGGGATGTTCACAACAAAAGGCTTTCACTGACGTCTGATTGGCTGAAATGCTCACTCAAGCAACAGGGTTTACTTTTGGCTTTGGTAAATTACCCTAAGACCTAAATTTAGACAGCTGTTCCCATGGTCCTAACACATCATAGTCCTTCAATTGTTGATTGTTCTTGCAGTTGTTTTTTCACTCAGGGTTATGTTGAAAGCTCCAAAGGTTCATGGACCTATATACCCAAAGCACCTAACTTAACTAGCATTTTTGTCATAACTTTGTCCATTCATCCATTTTATTAGTAGCTTGTCCTCATGAAGGTTACGGGCATGGAGAGCACATGCAAACTCCACACAGGAGGGCGGGAATTGACCCCGCTACCTTTGCACTGTAAAGCGGACATGCTAACCAATCTGTCATCTTGCTACCCTTATCACACCTTTTGGATCCATACCTCTGTTAGTGTTTCTATTTGATTATGTTGGCAGGAGGAAGGCAGCGTGGCCTCCAACAGCCTGGAGGAACTCCAGGTGACGGCATTCTGGTGGGGCGAGTGGGCCAAGTGGACGGCGTGCACACGTACTTGCGGAGGAGGCGTTAAGTCACAGGAGAGACACTGCCTCAAACAGAGGTCACTACAGCACAGAATATCGTGTCCAACCGTCCATGAAGGCAACACCTGAGCTTTCTCGTCACTGTTGTTCACCTGTGTCTTTTCTGTCCAAAGAAAGAAAGTTGCTGCGTTCAAGGACAACATGACGTGCTCGGGAACCTCCAAGAGATACCACCTGTGCAACACACAAGTCAGTAACGTGCGTACACACACTCACGCACGCACAGAATGTCAAGTGTGTTGTTGTTGTTTGTGCCGGACAGGAATGTCCAGCCAGTGGTCGAAGCTTCCGGGAGGAGCAGTGCTGGTCCTTCAACTCGCAGCTCTACAGTGGCCACAGCTACCAGTGGAAACCTCTCTATCCAGGTACCTCACATTTTTCTTTTTAGCAATTTTCTTCTTTTTTTTTCAGGCACTATGATGCGCTTGTTTTTTTTTTTTTTTTCTGTTTTAGACTAAGTGGTAACCCATGTAAACACTGTAAAAAATAAGTTGTTGAAAGTTGATTTATATTGCTTATTTTCATTTGTTAATGTTAAAAAGCATACAGATTTAGGAATACTTATACAATATTTATAGAGAATCTTATTCATAGTCAGTGCATAAAGTGGAGTGGGCGCGAGAGTATTGCTTTTTCCTGGGGGGGGCTTAGCAAAATATAGTTGAGAAGCAATAATTTAAAGTAAGCCTCTTGTATATTAAATGAATGAATGAAATGAAAAATATAGCATATTTTGGGCCTTGCACTTTCAAGCCTGCATTAGTGTCTGGGTCTGAATGTGTCTGTTAGCGCAGATGATATTGCTGATGTTAGCGTGACGTTAGCATAGATGTTAGAGTTGACGTTAACATTAGCAATGACGTTCGTGCTGATGGAAGATTTGGCATTAGCATTGAGGTTAGCGCTTTCACTCTTTGTAGACGACTACGTGCATATCTCCAGCAACCCGTGTGACCTCCACTGCACTACCGCCGATGGCCAGCGTCAGCTGATGGTGGCGGCGCGCGACGGCACATCCTGCAAATACAGCAGCTACCGCGGTGTCTGCGTGGACGGTAAGTGTGAGGTGAGTCCACGCTCGGCCGCGATTTCACGGTAGGGTTTCATGCCAAGGTTAGGGTGTCAAGTCAGGATAAAGGAATACTGTAGTATATTCGGACTTATATGTAATTTTTCCATGTTAAAAATGCTGACTGCATCAGTTTTCTTTGATGTCTTCCAGCCAATCGGCTGTGATGGAGTTCTCTTCTCATCCAACACATTGGACAAGTGCGGAGTCTGCCAGGGCGACGGCAGCAGCTGCAGCAGGGTGACCGGAAACTTCCGTCGCGGGGCCACCACACTCGGTGAGTGTCACACGGCGACACTGCCGCCCGGTTGCTATGGCGGCCACTGTCTTGCCACTTTCACTGTCGCTCCTCCTCATTTGCAGGCTACGCCTTCATCACGCAAATCCCTGAAGGATCATGGGACATCCAGGTCATAGAGAGGAAAAAGTCAGCTGATGTTCTCGGTCAGTGATCGGCCATAAGTTCCTCTTGTGAGAAAAGGAGCAAAAGTCAACGCCGCTTCCTCCTCGCAGCTGTGACCGACCAGGCGGGGAACTTCTTCTTTAATGGCGCTTACAAAGTGGACAGCCCGCAAAACTTCCACGTGGCAGGCACCATCTTTAAGTACCGCCGCCCCATGGACATCTACGAAACGGGCATTGAATACATCGTTGCTAAAGGGCCCTTGGATCAGCCGGTCAACATTCTGGTACCTAAATCAACATGTTAGGTATTAGAGTTTCAAATGAGAAGTAGAATTTTAGGTTTTGCTAAGTCGTCACCAAACAAAGTTTGTATTTCAAACCTGAGTAAGGACTTCAAATAAAGAATTAGGCTGGCAATTAAAAAATGGGCCTTAGAAGCCAGGATCAGATTTTCAATGCCAGGTTTGAAACTTCAGTTTAACGGGTACTACATTTATTTTAGCCATTTTCAGTAAATTTGGCCTATAACTAATTTGATATCGAAATTGATTTTCATATACATTTAATACCTTTAAAAAGATTATTTTCCATAGCTAAAATGACATCACATGCTGCTCAAGACTCAGGTGACGACCAATTATAGCTCACCTGTCTTCTGGATTTAGTCATGTGATGATTGCAAACTGAACTGTGATTGGTTGTTTTATGAGCCCTGCGTGACGATCAATTACGGATCACCTCTTTTCTGAGTGTGGTCAAGTAATGTTTGAAAACTCAGCTATGATTGGTTTGTTGCTTAATGATTTTAGTTTCCCTTCAAACTTTCAAATTTTAGGTTTAAACCATTTCAAATTAAGATTTCAAACCAAGGATTAAGTTTCAATCCTGGATTAGGGTTTAAAATAAAGGTTTAAACCGGATTGAGGTTTCAAGGATTCATATTTCCTTTCAGGTGTGGAATCAGAACGGCCGCACGCCGTACATCACATATGAGTACACGGTCCTGAGAGACTCCCTCCCGCCTGTGCCGCCGCCGCCCATCTACACAGGTGCCGATAGCTCGTTGGAGGTCGGCTCCCTGCCAGCACTCAACGCCAGTCGCTACCATCAGATGCCCACCGGAGGGCGTAACAAGGGCAGTGCGCAGCAGGAGACCAACGAAGTCTACGAGGAGACTGCACACATACACTGTGACACAGGCACACATTACACAGGTATTCAAACACACACGCACACATGCGCGCTTTGTGTATGCCACTTTTGTGTGTCCTTCGCATGTAAGTTTGTGTATTTTTAGTGTCCTTGGAGCTGTTATGTGTATCATTTTTAATGCACTAAATGCACGTATGTGTGTGTGTGCACGCGCACATGAGGATGGTCCTCATACAGCGTTGCATTATTGATATCGTGCACACACAAAAAGTATCAGCAGCAGATGAAAAATTCACACAAGGGCCATTATACCACACTGCCACACCAGGAGGGTTGCTGCGGGGGCGGGGCAGCTTCTTGTGGGAATTCCCCACACATTTTGCATGTTCTCCTGAAACCCAGCCTTTTCTTTTTTATTTTCACTGTCTTTTGACTGTCAAGCTACCCTACTAAGTCCTAGTATTCTCAGTAGAGGGTTAGGGTTAGGGTTATCCTAGCCTTTTTTTTGGGTGGGATGTAGTTAACTTTGCTGCGACAAAACAGACACACACAACACTTGACACATAGGCAAGTTCTTATGGTTTAACACTTTCCATTCTGGTCCACTAGAGGGCAACAGCAGCCACCTGGGCAGCACCGCTAACCCGATCCCCGCCAATGTGCCTCTGGACCCTGAGGCTGATGCCCCAAACCTCATCTGGAGGGTTCTTCTTGAAGGACGCATGGGCCCAGATGAGCTGCTCCTTAACATTTCCACCAATCAGCTGCTGGAGGCAGAAGAAGATGGCTTGTTTTCTGCCGAGGCAGACCCAGAGGCCGATGAACCGCTTGGACTGAACCGAACCTTGCAGTTCACGCTCGGACGCAAACGCAATGACAGCGGTGCAGACCTCTCCCACAACAAGACACAGCACAACATAGGCAGCACTGGGGGCCGCTCCAACAGAACTCGGTAAAGCTGCAGAAGTAGGTCACACAACAATGTCAAGTCACACAAAAGACAGAACCGGGTGGCACAATAGTACAAACAGAAACCATAGGCTGCAAAAAACCCAGGTCTTAAAACAGAACCAGAATAAGAATCGGGTACTACAACAGAGGAGCAACTACACCAGAACCAGGTGATACAATACAACTCAGTCAACAAACCTAGGCAATACAAACAACAAACAGAGCCAGGTTCTTCTACACATTTGACAGAACCAGGGAACACAACATAAAGAACAGCAACAGGTAACCCAACACAGCCAACCAAAACAAGGTTCTACAATGGAACTAGGTATAGAACACAACCAACAAAACCAGGCATCGCATCAGTGAGCAGAGCCAAGTGACACAAGTTAATCACCAGAACGCAAGTCATCCAACAAATACAAGTAACACAAAAGAACCAAGCACACAAGAAAAACAGGTGCTCCAACAGAACCAAGAATCAGAATAGGGCCATGATGAACACCAGTCCCAGATTTTGAAACATGATGGAACACTGAAACAGAACCAGGTACAACAACCAACCCAGGGAACCCAGCACAACCAATTACTGGTACAGATCCATTTAACAAAACAGAATCGGATACTGCAATAGAACCATGTACCAACCTAAACAGCAATATTCAAATAACCAGATAGAAAAACAGAACCAGATATTTCAACCTAACCACCTAACACCATATTACTATAACAAAGCAAAACACCACAACAGACCAAAAGAACCAGTTACTACAATAGAACAAGCTATTGAAACATTCATTTTCCATTTCACAGGGGGAATTCGAGGCTCTATCAGAAGAACCTAAAGCTGAGTCCGGCCGACATGTACCGCTGGAAGCTTTCCTCTCAGGAACCCTGCAGTATGACCTGCTCCATCGGTACCGTCCCGTTGCAGTCCCCTGTGTTCTAGTGAATCTGTACCAGTATCTTCTTGATATGCCTTCGGCTATTACAGCTGATGTCTTCCAGGTGTGTCCAGGTCCTTCGTAACATGCATACGCTATGATGGCGTAGAGGTGCACGACATGTATTGTGATGCGCTGACCCGACCAGAACCAGTCCACGACTTCTGCATTGGGCGGGAGTGTCAGCCCAGGTATGCTACTGGCAAAAGGTGCTTTCAGCTTCAGGATAAAGTTCCGTCGCTGCCAATTATTCAGTCAAAACCAGCATTAGCTTTGCTGGTTTCATTGCGTCGTTAGCAAGCAATTGTAGACACAAAGCACATTTTGACAGATTTTTTAAAATATATTAAACAGGTTGAAATACAATTTATTTTTTATTAATAACCCACTGTCTGTCCTTTCTAGATGTTACAATCGCCTCTACCTAGGTAGACCGACAGCACGCTATGCACTATTAACAGCGGCCAGAGGCGGCGCTAAAAAATAAAGACTGAGACAAACAAAGCGCAAGTCTGTAACTATTAAAAGATCAACTAAATCAGTTCCAAAACACCCAACTATTTCACAGACCCCCACAACACAACAGACCAAAGTACTGATTAAGACTGGTATCACAACAGAACAAGCTACTGTGCTGAAAGAAAAATGGATACCTCGACTAATCCAGTTATTATACCAGAACTTGGCATTACAATATAGTTATAACTATTGTGAGGCTTATAGTAAGGTTCTAATAGATTTTAGGATTACCTTGAAAATTCACCCTCAAGCCGAGTATCCCTGTTTTTTGAGCGGATTAATCTACATAGACCCTCAAAAATGTTAGGTTGCTTCTTGCGGTCCTCCGTAGGTGGGAGGCCAGCAGCTGGAGTGAGTGCTCGCGGACCTGCGGCGAGGGCTTCCAGTTCCGACAGGTCCGATGCTGGAAGATGCTCTCACCCGGTTTGGACAGCTCCGTCTATAGTGACCTGTGCGCCGTGGCCGACCTGGAGAGACCCATGGAGAGGCGGCCCTGCAAGAGCCCTGCATGTGGCCCTCAGTGGGAGGTAGCTGAGTGGACAGAGGTATGACACCTTCTTCAATGTGTCATGGTCTCTTCAACAATTTTTCTCAATTTTAGAGATTAATCGATGAATTAAAGAGGAAAAGGTAAGATAACATGCCAGATACCAATACCAGACGTGAACGGCCTTTCGGTACTGACAGATGACGGAATGATGTTTTATGAATCATATTTAAAAAGCGATCCGTTGCATATAGTTGTCCAACACATTCTGGGATGCCTTTCCGAGGTAACCAGTGGGCACATCACAATGTGACAAGCTCACTCTGTCTGGCTATTAGTCAGGAAACTCAATGATCGCTCACTTTTTCGCGCCTCCACTATCGTGCCCACAATGCACCGTATATTTTTTATATTGTGGAGAGACGTGCTGTGAAGGTTCCCTACATTGCAGACAGACGAGTTAATTATACATGCACTTGCCACTGGCAGTCCTCGGAAGTCGAACTACTGCAGTACACATATTTACTTAAATCTTAAATCATGAAACCTTATACAATAACTATACTGTTGTCCCTTCCCGTTCCCATCCCTTTGGCTATAGTCTCATGGAGAGTTGCGGTTATATTAGTAGCACCCATAAGTCAAATTAGAGTGAAGCCTCTAGCTGACCAAACATGATAACAATCAGAGTTACACTTGAAATTCCAATTTTTTTACCAAAGAAATCTAGGTAAGAGATTTACAATGTTTCGGTACAGCGCTGCTTCTTCCTGCTCTTCCTTCTTCCTTTTATTGCCATTTGTCAGTGTCATAAGGGAGACGGGCTTTGCTACAAAACATGTGCTTGGCTCCCGATGCGACCATTGATAGGTGAGGGCAGGGGTTGTAATCTACTTCCGCCCAGAAGTTGTATCTCGATGGGGACAGTTTTTCACTTAATGCTGGAGGGTTCCGCGAAAATATGAGGGATTACTATTTATGTTTACCTAATTCTTAGGCATGGTATTTACAAGATCAACCCTAAACTAGACAAGTCTTGCTACGCTAACAGTGTTCTGCCAAGTGTGGCCGAAGAGATCAGGTGACCAGAGATGTCCGCTGCTCAGACGAAACTCGCCCATGCGACCCCATGACCAAACCGGCCAGCGTCAAGAACTGCACGGGTCCGCCCTGCGAACGCCACTGGACTGTGTCTGAGTGGGGGCCCGTGAGTGGAAGTCGCATCACATGATCGCTAACCAAGAACCACGCTATCACTCGAGATTCCGTTTTATTGCCATTTTGTGCCGTAGTGTTCGGGCCCCTGCCCACATGGGAGGATGGTGCGCCATGTCTACTGCAAGACCCCCGAGGGCCGGGTGGTGGCTGAGGACCAGTGCTCCGGTGACGAGAAGCCGCTTGCTGTGCAGCCCTGTGGAGAAAGGGATTGCCCCGCCCACTGGCTCAATCAGGACTGGGAAAAGGTAAACCTTGTTGAGAAATGACAGAACTTGCATGTTTATGTTGTCTGAAACCTGCGTTAGCACATGTAACGGATTTGAAAACTGAAATGTGCATGTAATACATGTTTGTAACCTCTGGGTAATGTATGTTAACATGTGACCTCTATGACTATGATTTGATGTATGTGTATTGCACAACTGTAAAATCTGCTATGTATCCTGTGTGTCAGGCGAGCAATATATGAAACATGTAACACATGTGTACTACCTGCAGTGTAATACCACTTGCGGCCGCGGTGTCAAGCGGAGGATTGTCCAGTGCGTGGGCATCAGCAGCGGCAAATTTCTCGTCTATGACGAGGAGATATGCGGTGCTGACGAGAAGCCTGAAGATGAGAGTACCTGCTTTGAGCGGCCGTGCTTCAAGTGGTACACCACGCCCTGGTCCGAGGTAAGCCAACCCGCACTGTGTATAGCGTGTAATAAGTTTTACATGTAGCTGTAACATGTAATTTTCTAACGTTTGTAATGGTTTGACACACACAACGGGTTGTAACACACATTCCACACTGGTTCACTCGTTCTAAATGCATGGAACCAACAATACACAAATGAATCCCTTCACAAAACCTATTATCACCTGTTGCGGAGTATTCACATACATTACATGCAGGTTAAACACTTGACACAAATGTAAAACACATGCACGTCAAGCATTCCATCACTTCCATTATAATCAAACGGTGACAACATGGCGTATGTGGCTTGGGAAACATGTGCTTGTAAAAGCTGTATTACTTGTATAACTTGTAACACGTATTTACCAGTGCGCAATGTCTAACATTTGCAAAACATTCATGAAACATGACATGGCTTTTGATATCGCTGTGTTGTAATAGGTAAGTTTTTAATGTGTAGTGTGTGCCATGTCTGTATTTTATGGCTGTATGTGGCTGTCATGTTTGCAATACGAAACTGAGAGGACATGGTTTAATAATAAAAGGCAGGAGTCAGGAGCAACAAATTAAAAAATAACGGACAAAGTAGCAAACGAATTAGAAACTAAACTTCACTCACAGGGAACATGCTTGCAATGTGTGATATAGGAAAAATATGTCAACACCATTTGTCTAGCATGTGTAAGATAGCTTTGACATGTCATTTTATTTAAGTGTGTTCATTTGGATGGCGTATATTTTGTATACAATATGCAAATAAGGCACACACATGCCTTTAACATTCTTGTAACGTGTGAGCAGTGCACCAAGACATGTGGCGTGGGTGTGAGGATGCGTGACGTCAAGTGTTACCAGGACCGTGAGCTGGTGCGAGGCTGTGACCCACTCACCAAGCCTGTGTCCAAGCAGACGTGTAGTCTCCAGCCATGTCCCACTGAGCCGCCAGGTCAGTCGACTGCTCTTTGTTTTATATATATATATATATATATATATATATATATATATATATATATATATATATATATATATATATATATATATATATATATAATTTTATTGTACGTCTTACATAAATTAGCCGCTAGCTAGCAGCACCCGAGTGTCCCCGAGAGCAGCGCCATTATTTTTCAGAGGTATTATGCTGGATTACAAGGCTAGTTTTGTACATTACTTTTTAGTAACAGAGTCATTCAGGAGTTTAGTAAGTCTGGCAGTCCATATGTGAACTGCTTACGTATTTGCCAAGCTTAGTTTATTACTTAAGTCACTTAACTTGCTTCACTCAGGTGGTTTGTTAGCTAGCTAGTCACGCGTATATTTCGTGAGTTGGTCAAATGGGGGTACGTGGAGGCACTTTAAGGGGCTAATAATCAAATTTTATGGCGTTCAATGTCACAAACAGGGACAGAGTGTTTTTCTTTTCAAATTGAGAGCAAATAAATGAGATCATGAATTTATTGATTGCTAAATCGTGTTCTAAAATTTAATAAAGCAGCACCGTATTAAGACCTATTTTAATTTGAGAACCACTGCTTAGTGTAGTTATTATAAAAAATAATGTATGGACCTATGAGTCATGACCATTTGTTTTGAAATATGTTTGCGTTTGCGTGTGTCAATGTTCAGATGAAAGCTGCCAAGACCGGCCCACCACCAATTGCCTGCTGGCTCTCAAGGTCAACCTGTGCAGTCACTGGTACTACAGCAAGGCCTGCTGCCACTCTTGCCGGGCCCTGCGGCCGCCCACCTCCTAGGACCCCGAATCCCAACGGCTTGCGCCCACGTTTCGCTCGTGCACGTGGATTTTGGACATTCTCAAAAGACATCCACAAATGAGAAGCGTCACAGCTTGCTGCCTGTCAGGCTTCCTCACACGGGGCACTGCAACGTTTTCGTTAAAGCAAGCATCCTGCATTCTCTCTTCTCTCTTTTTTTTCTGCAGCATCCTTTACTTGTCTCCTCTCTCTCTCTCTCTCTCTCTCTCTCTCTCTCTTTTGGATCATTCGCTCCTTTTCAATCATGCGTCACAAGATCGTTCTCATATTTTTTCTGTCTCCCTTAATTCCTCAGTTGCTCTCTTTTCTTTTCTCATCCACTTGCTTGATACCCTCATGTCTCCTTTTCTCGCCCACATGTTTCTCCAAACCTTAAACGAGCCTTTAAACTTGAACCAAAGCAATTATGGTGCAGACGAAGATGAAGCTCCTCCTGGAAGCCTGAAAGCCAATGGCGAGCCTCTCTGAACAATACAATCTTGCATTCAGTTATTAAATATTATTTAACGGTGACAGCAAGTGAAATGTGCACGCTGGTGTATTTATTAGTCATCGCGCATTTAAAAAAAAAAATTCTTCTTTCATGTTAAAGTGACCGCCCGATGTTTCTCCGTTGGGTCCTAAAAAGAAACAAAAGAATATAATGGTGGACAGAGGAGCCAAGATTCCTGACACTTGAAATGTATTCCGATGTGTTTAACTTCCTGTCTTTGCCATAAATATAACGGATACCTCTTTGTATGACGCCCCAGGATGAACAGACAGACTTTGTTGCAAATAAACACAACAAAATGTACACTTCTGTCTCTCTGCTTGACTTTTCATTTTCACTTTCCGTTACAGCTTTTACGTCACAACAGGTGACGGCATGTTCCATTTACATCGTCATTGAGTTACATCGTGTAAGTCAATGTGTAACAATATCTAAGTGTAATAGTGTACGCTACAATGTATGTTACAGTACCAGTGCATTACACTATGTGTGCTCCCACATGAGTGACAATAAGCATGTTACAGAATAGGTGACAGTGTCCTACAAGGTAAATGAGTGTGTTACAGTGTATATGACATTTTGTTACACAATTTTACAGCGAGCGTGCTACATTTTAGGTGACAGAATGACATTTACTGAATGTGTTACAGTGTCCATGGCAATGTGTTATGTTTGTGCTTGTCTTGCACCTCCCTGTATGTTAGTGTGTTAGCAGTTGCAGGGTTGTTACAGTGTAGCTTCTTATAATATAAGTGAGCGTGTAACAGTGTACACCATAGTGTAGTGCCTATGCTATCGTCGGTGTTACACACATAGTATTTCGATTTGGGCGAGTGTCTTCTAAGATACCAGTGTTACAATGTGTTACAGTGTATGTGGATGTGTTGAAAATGTGTTACACTTTCAGTGTGTTACACAATGTTGCTATATTGGTTACATCATCTTAGAATATAGGATAGGTGGGTCTGTTCCAATATTGTTATGTCTACAATATCTTAGGATACAACTGAGATACACTATGCTTTGCTGTAAGTAACATTGTGTTACAATGTAGGTGTGTTACACTGTGGGTGAGCGTGTAGAATACAATTACTATGTGCTAAATTATCAAACAGCTTCAGGTATCATAAAATATTTATTAAAACATCAATTCATTAACATTTTTGGGGAGGAGGGGGTAGTTTCATGTTTATTTCATTATATATAAAATGCAATTTTGTATAGATGCTTCACTTAAATGATGTGTTCACATTTGCATTTTGTGCTCTTGAAATGGAAATAAGTGTCAAAAATGTGAAAATTGTTGGCGTTTATCAATAATTTCATCGGTGTGACGTGGTGTGACATCAGTATACATTTACACATTACGATACATATGTTTCTATGCTAAAATAAAACAGCTTTTCATATAGTTTTTTTGTATGAGAGCACAATTAATATAGTTGGTATTCTCATGGGTCGAATTTGAGCCTTCGGGGTAGAACAAACCAGATGAGCTTGGTTTAACCCTCCTGTTATATTGCGGGTCAAATTGAACTATTTAAAAAATGATAAATTTCTTCTACTCCTTGTCCCTCACCCAAACAATTTGTAATTTAAATCGCATGCTTTTATTTCTTACAACTAAACATACAGCGGGTCATAATGACCCATACACGTCATTGATGAGAAAGGAACATAAGAGAAGGGTTAACTAGTGAGCTCCACTCCTTGAAACAAGCTATGACGGCAAGAATTGGAAAGTTCCAAGTCAGACAGCAGTTGACTGACATCCAGCATGGTGGGATGGAAAAGTACAAGGGCCCATCGGGGACAAAATTTAGGATGATCTCGCACACTTTGCGAAGCACTCTCAAATACAGTATAAACCTCTATAATGTGCTCACACAAACACTTCTGAAATGCACACAAATGCTTTCGTACACACTACTGAAAACACATCAGATTGATAGAATTTCAGAAAGTGTGAGAGTATTATAGATTAGTATATGAGGATATTTTGATAGGATGTGTCCATTTCAGTAGTACAAATGGGAGTGCTTCAGTCATTTGTGTGAGCATTTCAGTTTCCTGTGCGAGAATGTTTCGGGTATGTGTGAGAGGTAATCCTGAATGAGGCCCCCGCTGAGCCCTCACTGAGCCCTCTGTGACGCATACGTGGCCCTCCTGCACCACCTACACGTCGGTGCTGACGCTGCGTGTGACCGGCGTCGAGCGGATGAGGTCCAGCTTGCGGTAAAACCCGGCCAAGTCAGCGGCTGGCATATCCAGGTCCTGGTGCACGCTACGGTACCCGCAAAGGCCTCGCCCTCCGTTGCAGAGCCGCTCCGGGTGGTGCAGGTAGAAGGGCAGCGTGCAGCGGGCGCACGCCGGGCAGAAACCGTGCGCTCGCTGGCAGCGACGTAGAGGCGGCGGCGGCGTGAAGCAGGCGGGCCCGTTGGCTTCGGTCAGGAAAGTAGGCGGGTACGTCTCGGGTTCATCGCTGTAACGCTCCGGGGTGGGCGGTGTGGGTGGGGCCGACAGAGCTAGGGGGTGCGAAGGCGACATAGTAGACAGCTCCGGTTCCTCCTCCTCCCCCTTCGCGGACTCCTCCTTCTTACAGCAGTAATACTAAAAAGGAACGTACGCTTACATCAAGATTTCAAACTGTTGTCCTCTGGTTGCGGCACTACAGGACTCAAAAAAATTCTGAGCTTTTTTTCCCCTGAGCTGTTAACACTGATTAACAATAAAACAAGAACACACTGAAAATAACAATTGCACTCTGTGAAACCATGATTTTGACTCTACAATAGTTATTGTATTTATTGTTCACATTTATTTAATATGCACCAATATGCGAGCAGACGTACCTGCAATCTACATAAACACAGCACAGCAATGATGGTGAGTAAGATAACTGCAGCCAGAATTCCACCTGCAATGACCACTGTCCCGGCTGACATTCGAAAGTCTCTCCATCAACAACCTGTAGGTGGCGAGGGAGTGCACAATGCCCATCCAGACAGTCAGGACAGGAGGGAAGAAGAAGAGAAATAGGACAAACTTGCAGTTGACTTTTCAGGCTATCGGAATGTTTAGCGGAAGGTGGCTTGAGGCGACGGTACGGCGTGTGCTAACGTGACAGCGACGACGACGACGCACGCTTCATTAGCCGCATGTTTTATGCACCGTGTCTGCATAAAAAAGCAGCACTTTCGCTTTATTAAGACAAACGCTGCTGCAAATACTCTACACTTTTCTCATTCATCTTTCTTTAATGTCGCACTAAGAATTTGGGAATATTTCGGGAGTTCATCCTTAGCATGTATCACAAGGGTTGCGGCTAAAAGCCAATTGTTTTGCTAATACTACATCTCACTATTCCTTATTAACATTTCTTGGGATCCCTCTATTATCTGAGTAATGTAGAAACATTTTGCTAATGCCGCAATGTCAAATATCATCCCCGTAGCTTTCAAATATTTTAAGTGATCGCTTGGTCATATTTTGCTAGAATTGCTCTTACAAGTCATGCTAAATTGTAAAAAATTAAATTCATTCCAATTTTTATTTTGGGCCGCATTGCAGTGATTGTTTCTGTCAGAGGGCCGGAATGACTGTGTCAAATACATTTTAAGTGTGTTGATCACACATTTACCAAGATTTGATATCAGAAGCCGGCAAAAACTGTTCAAAAGAGATTTGGAGAATAAGAAAATATTTGTTTTTCTTCCCCCAATTTTTTAAAAGTTAAAGACAACTTGCAATTTTGGTATTTTATCAGAAACCTGAAGTGGTATCAGCATTTCAAGGGCCACAAAAAGTGAGGTGGCGGGCCAGATCTGGCCCCCGGGCCTTGACTTTGACACCTGTGCCTTACCATATCTCCTTTAAATCAGATTTTCCTGCTAGCTTGTTGCTAATATCTCACAAAATTCTTGACAACAGTATCTCACTAATACCTGACTGACTTCTTGATATTCTTGCACACTTATGTGCACGTTTATGCACATCACGTACTATTTAATTACTACAGTACCCCATATTTTGTTAAGCTCTTTCAATTATTTCAGTCTCATTGATATCTGATTAGTGAACATTGACATCATGTTGATATTTTAACAATACCCATCTGAATCCCAAAAGCTCAGTGCCATCACACATTGCTAACACCTTAGTAATCTTAACTGTAACTAAGCAATGTTTTGCAATCTCACTAATATCTTAACAATATCTTGCTAATAGTTTATATTTCCACTAATATTTCAATCATATCTCATCCCAATTTCAAGAGAACTTTAATATTATCCCTCTAAAACTCTTTGATATGGAACTAATATCTCATGAACATTTCACTATCTTGGTTATATCCCACTCATTTCTTGCTAGGTTCAGGAATCAGACTAGACTGTATGTTTTGATTTTGCATTTCATTCATCCATCCAGCCAGCCAGCCAGCCAGCCAGCCATCCATCCAGCCAGTCACCCAGCCAGCATTGTACATCTTCATCTGACATCCATCTATCATCTTAATTTTACATCCACTTAGCATGTTCTTCGTTTTACCATCCTCCAATCAACCATCCATGTTCACCTCCATCTTCCCATCCATCGTCATCAGTCCACCCATCCATCAATTGCCCTGCTTTTTACAATCATCCCAAGTATGTCCCACTCAGCCAATGAGCGTCTTTAAAGTGTGACGTCACTTTAAGGTGTTGTTGACTGTTAAATCTTGTTCAAGTAGCACACACACACACACACACACACTGATCTTACCCATCACTTTAGTGCTGGTTCCGCAAATGAACACGCACGTGCACGAGGAGTGGGAAAAGTAAGTGCGTCAGAGACACTCATCACAAAAAAAAAGTCACCGAACTTGTTTGATTTCCTTCAAGAACATTCTCCATAAATACTGAAAGGCAGTCCAGTCGGAATGAGAACCTCCTGCAGGGAGAAAAGAGACTCTAGTGACACCGCACGCAGCCACTCTGCTCCTCTCTGTTTCCGCGGCGGCGCGCTCATGTCCGAGCGGCGCTGCTATGAGTGAACGTGCGTGAACGCGCCACGTCACAACTGAGCATTCGTGCGCACCTACAGCAAGAGGCTTACAGACCTTCATTCCCATCTTCACCTTGTTTGAGTGGAAAAAGCCAAAGTCACCCAAATAGTTCAAAGTCACCTTGCCTGCAGTTTGACTCATTTTATTAATCTCAGTGATGTCTTTCATAATCTTAATAATAATGTCCCATCAAATCTCGACAATGTAATATCTCGTTATGTCTGACGACTATCACTACTACTATCACTAATAACTTGCAAATAACCCACGATTATCCCACTGAAATCCCACTAATATCTCATTATATCTCACTAATACCTCAACTACAGTTATATATCACTACTCACTGGTATTTTATTACCATCTCATAATCAATTGATTGATCCATTCATCCATTGTTTGCTTGCTAGTGGCTATCACAGTTGTCATATTTTTTGAAATGCTGGAGGAAACCGCACTATCCCAGATAAAATCAATGCAGGCATGGGGAGAACATGCAAACTCCCCATACAAGGGCTGGAGCCAGAGATGAACTCATGACCTCCGCACTGTGAGAT
Source organism: Hippichthys cyanospilos (assembly GCF_059441005.1). Classification (NCBI taxonomy): domain Eukaryota; kingdom Metazoa; phylum Chordata; class Actinopteri; order Syngnathiformes; family Syngnathidae; genus Hippichthys; species Hippichthys cyanospilos. Next base: position 11,950,226 of record NC_142369.1, on the reverse strand, counting down.
GGATGAGCTGCTGCCATGCTGCCACCATCCCCTTGGATCAGTAATATTGCTAAAAACACTCAAAGAATATCTCAAGCTCCAGGTACATTATGTTATAGCAAAAATATCACTAAAATCTTGAAATCCCACAAACAGTTATTAACTCATTGACATCTAATTACATCTCATTACCTCAGTAATAGTCATCCTGAATGTGTAACATTTCTCATAACATCATGTCAAATTTTAATATCTCACTAAAATCTCCCTAATACCTCACAAGAATCTCTCAATACCGTGTACTTATCTAACTCACAAATGTTGTGCTGTAATGATTTCTAAATCTCACTCGTCAAGTTCTCACTAATAGCTCACTAAAATGTCTCTAATATCCCATAAGAATCACGTCCAATTCCGTGTAATAATTTCCTAGTATACTGTATTGAACTCTTAATCTCACTATCTCAGTAGTTAATTATATCTAATTTAACAATATTACAAAAATAGTGATCATCTCACCGTCTCACCAATCTATTAATATCTCGCTATTAACTCGCTATTAAAGCGGTGTCTCTGTAATATCTCAAGGGGCTCTCACTACCATCTCTAATATCTTCCTAATATCTCAGTAATATACTTTATCTTCAGAAAAAAGGCAGAAGAAGAAAATGTTTGAGCCTATAAATAATTCAGAGGTGGGAGCAGGCTGAGATTTCAGTGTCTTGTGCAGACAAGAGTGTGTAATATTCATGAGACCTTACTTTTACTCCTTTTACTCTTACGTGCGCACACACACACACACACGCACTCTTAGCACCACACAACAGTCACCAGTGTCACAATGACACTGATGCAATGCTTTTCAGATGAGTGCAAATCAGTAAAACCCTGTCAGTCAATCAAGTCCATACGTCATAACGTCACGTTGAAGATTCAGTCCGACGCTACACTAAAGGTTTTAAGGTTGTAGAATGGATGGATATGTAGCTACTGTAAATGTATCCTCTGCTGGGCAAGAAAAAAGATGACCTCGCTCTGGTTGTAGTTTGGGTACAGTGTTAACTACAAGGAAGGCTCCAGACCTGAAGAGGGACCTGATGCCATGTTCTCAGTCTAATGAATTTATGTTCTTTAGTAAGACACTTTCATTCTGGACCTTCTGACCTCAGTTTGGGTTTGAAAGCCTCCGCCTCTCTTTATTCTCATAGTGATCAAGCACTAAAGGTTCTGAAGATGTGACGTATTGATCCCATGAGTTGTTCTAAAGCTAAATTTGCGGCCTTAAGTTTTGAAGAACGACCACACTGAGCTGGAGACAAAGGTTCACAAAAGTTCTACTGTAACTCCAGCCTGAAGATAATAAATTTATATTCTAATGCAACACACCTATTTGGTTTTCAAACCAGTGATCTTATATATTTAAAAACGGACCCCATGGAACATTCTAGGTCTGACATTATTTGGGTAGTAGATCTGGAAAGTTGTCCTTGATGGCGAAAGAAAAACAGTGGAGCGGTCGTGAGCGCATGCATGTTGACTGATGAATTGCGAGCTTGTCGTACAGGAATCTTTCGTGTTCGACTCAACGACGCGGAGAAACGTGCAGACAGAACGTTTGTTCATCTTGTTGTCGACAAGTATCTTTGTCAACTCCGATTTCTTCCGCTCCACTAAGCTTCACTTGGATACACTGACTGACAATGCATTTGGGGCACTATCATAACATATGATGTAGCAAGCAGACAGAATTTTACCCGAATAAAATCCTACTGATTAAATCCAACATGAGGAAATGGCAGAAAGTTGTTTATTTTATTACATTGGTTATTTATTTATTGATACTGTTTTTAATATTCCACTTTTGCTGATACTCTGAGGCCTCTGGTTTTGCATTCTAACCACACTAAAGGTTCTAGAGCTAGACACTCTGGTTTTCCTTTTTGGTGCATGGTGTGTCTATTCTACTGTTAGAGCAACTGGGGTTCTAAGGCTAATAACATTTTTTTTTCTCTGTGGTTCTGGATCAGCAACAAAAATTCATTCTGGGTCCTCATGTTGACAGGAACACAAATGATTGGGTTGTACAGTTCATGTTTTTTGGTTGCATTAGAAGTTTATTTTTCTATACAAAAGGTTTCAGAGTGATGGATATCACGGTTGCACATTTGACATACTCAAAGTCATTTAATTAGTGAGACTGTTGAAATAATCCACTGAAGTTGTAAATTAACTGCGTTCTGGATTCTTGCTCCGACTGCAAGAAAAGTTAATTGGAGTTGGAGATTAGTTCCTGTTACTCCTCTTTCAAACAATGACCTCCTTATACTTTACCTTGTGACTAGGTTGTAAAAATAAATATTGGAAGTTCTGGAACGATAGACAGTCTGGTTCCACATTTTACCTTGCACCAGATCAGTGATTTTCAACTCCCACGTGTAACTTATTACATCAATAAAAGGATGGGTAGCTGCCTCGTGTTGGTTCGAGGTCCCTTCGGAAGGTTTCATATTTTCCCCAGATGGAGTTTTAGAGTTTTTCCTTCCCCTTGAGGGAGCTTTGTTCAGGGGATGCTGTTGTGTATTTATGATGTTCTGTATGACTTCAACTTCGCATGTGAAACACTGAGGAAACACAAAAGGTTCTAGAACTGAAGACATGCCACTCCATAAAGAAGAACACTACGACATTTCTTTACCAGCGCATTTAGAGGCCTTGAAAGTAGAAGGAACAGCGGTATAACGAGATGATGATGATGATGATGGTGATGATGATTCCCCCTCCAGAGTGACTGTAACCGTGACTCCCTGACAAAGGCGAGCTGAAGCCAGCACGAGGCTTTATGCCAGGGAGCGCGGGCGAGCATCTCTGTGAATCTCCTGAATAATGGAAAGATCTCCATTTGAAGGCTCTCCAACACTCTGACCCCACTTTTAGAAAAAAGCTTCTTTTTTCTCCCCAAGCAGAATATTCCTGCTAATCTCCAGTGAAGCGCGCAGGAGAGGAGCGTCGCCGCCTGAGAAGGCTTTTACATGGGGAGGGGCTTGAAAGCGCAACGTCTCCCGTTGCCGTCTTCCCGTAGCGACCCGTACCCCCACCGCAGCCAAGGAACACAGACGTCCGAAGGGCTGCCGAGTCATACCGAGCAAAGGAGTTTAGCGGTGCCTTTCATCGTCTGTCATGCTAATTGGGGTTTTGTGAATATTCAACACCAGCTGTTAGCTTTTGTTCTGAACATACGGAATGATGACATTATATCACATCAAATGGGACATCTTGCAGTAGAGATTTTCTTGTGGTCATCTCATACGGGACGTCTCTTTAGTAATGTTTGGCATGAGACGTCTCGTATGGGACATATGAGACATCACACATCTATTTTACGACATCTAATTAGAGTTATTGTACATGTAAAATGGACATTTCAGACATCGCATATGGGACATTTCTCTATGTACGACTCATAAATAATACATCTACTCATATATGTCTCTGTTATTTACTGTATGTCTCCATCCAACCATTTTCTGTAGCCGCTTTTCCTCACTATGGTCAATGGCGCCTATCCCGGCTGTCTACGTGCTGGAGGCGGGGGACACACTGAACCGTTTGACAGACAATTGCAGGGACACAACAACCAGTCACGCACCCAATCACAAAGACAATTTAGAGTGTCCAATCAATCAATCAAATTTTATTTGTATAGCCCTGAATCACCGAAGTCTCAAAGGGCTTCATAGGGGAAAAGAGGTCATGTCGAGAGTTCTTTTGGAAAAAGAAGTCATACAGAGACATCTTTTTGTTGTGGGTACTCATATTGGATATTTTATCATGAATGAGTCATGGTGCATCTTGTTCAGGACATGTCCAATGCTGTTCATCTTGATAGGAAGTCTCACACAGGACATTCTTTGTGAAAACTGTCATAAGCAAAGACTAATAACAAATAAGGATGGATGGATGGATTATTTGGTTTAGTGTCACTTTGTGAACATTAGTAACATCAGGTATGCGGTCTCGTTCTTATTTGGTTTGGTTTCACTTTGTAAAGCTTATTAATGTCTGGTATGTGCTCTCATTTTTTTCTGGAGAACTCTTGAGGGATATCTCATCTGCAAGAGCGTGGTGGAGCCGATTGGAAATTCTGTGAAAATATATAGATCTTCCCAAATGATTGCCGTTGGGGCTGGTCTGTCCGCATGGCCCCCTCATCAACGGACGATGTCTAAATGTCCCAGATTGAATGTTTTTTTTCCCAATGCAACCCTTATATGAGACATCTCTAAATGTATGTCTCAATGAACGCACAGGATGTTTTTTTTGGGTTGGGTTAGCGTTAGATGCATTATTGTAAGCGTCATCTAAGTCAGGATATATAGACATATCGGTCATATCTTTTGGAGAGCTTATTCAGGACATCTCATTATCTTTTATGGAACTTTGCATGCTAAGTTTGCCTCGTGAATATTCAACACCGGCTGTTAGTTTTTGGAGATGTTAGAATGTCAGTGGTTCTGGCCTAAGTATTTATTACGCCATGGAAGTGAGGCTGACAGGTGGGTCAGACAAGGAGGGGGAGGGGGGGGGGGCATGTCACCTCTCAACAGCACACAACCCCCTGCTGCCACTAGCCAGGCCCAAGGTGTGCAAGGACAAAAGAGACACTCAAGCTTTTCTTCTTTTACATATGGTGACATTAAAGTGATAATTGTAGAACAAAAAAAAGATGGATAAGAAAATATGATCACATTTAGCCTAGGACATGAGATCAGATAAGTCTTGTGCTTACAACTGTTCTGGCAGTCTGTTAATTGGATATTTTGTTATGTTTAATCTCGTTTTGTATTTCTCAAAAGGAACACTTACTGCACTCTCATACAGGACATCTCATACGGCCCATCTGATTTGGGAATGACTCATACATGACATCTTGTTGCATATTTTTGTTGAAGATCTCACATAGGACATCTTATGCTGAGCATCTCACCAGGGAACGTCTCATACATGACATCCTGTTAGTATCATACAGAAGATCTCATTCGGGACAAATGGAACATTTAGTTTAGGACGGGTCGGCAACCCAGAATGTCGAAAGAGCCATAAAACACCCCAAAAAACAAAAAACGAAACTGTCTGGAGCCATGAACAATTGAAAGCCCTCTACAAACCTGATAATGAAGGCAATACATACTGCACGTGTTTATATTGGCTATATTAGTCTACTATCAAAATGACTAGGTGGGCTACAATAATGAGCCTTGATGAGGAGATGTTTATTTCCCTCAAGCTTTTTCTGGAGAGAATGACACACCATGCGTATACTTTGCTGTACAATGGTACTTTATTTTTAACTTTCATTACAATATTAATGTTTATGATTTTTTGCATTAATGAAATTGGATTGGAAGTGCATTGGAATTGAACCCTGGACCACTCTTCCATCATGCTGCCTGTTTGTAAACCATATTAAAACAAAAAAATGGATCCTTCCGTCTTTTTCCATTTTCATACATTTTTGAAAACACTCCAGGGAGCCATCAGGGCGGCGCTAAAGAGACTCATGCAATCGCCAATACCTGGTTTAGGATATTTTAATGCCCCAAAATCCTGTTAGGTATTGTTCATTCGTAAGATCTCGTTATGAATGTCCAATACAGTATCATCAGCAGTCTCATTAGCAACATCTCATACATGACCTCTTATTAGAGCGCTGGTGTCAAACTCAAGGCCCGGGGGCCAGATCTGGCACATCATTTTATATGGCCCGCAAAATGCGGATTTGATTTCAAGTTCTGGCTAAAATACCAAACTTACAAGTTGCCTTCAACTTTTAATTTTATTTTTTTTTTTTTTACACAATTTCCAATTTGATCACTTTTTGCTAGCCTCTGATTTCAAAACTAGGTAAGTATCTGACAAACACTCTTCAAATTTATTTGATTCTCAATCATTCCGGCCCTCTTACAGAAACCATAACTACAACGCGGCCCTCGATAAAAAAAAAAAAAAAAAAAAAGTTTGACACCCCTGCATTAGAGTAATCTTCGGATGTTTCGCTTTGCCATTCTGGAATGCTTTGAAGGGGGAAGTAGTAAGTCCTGATTTCTTAGAATTAGCACCAGGCAAGTAACTTCCGGTAGCTGGCACAAGCGGGTTGCGCTACCGTGCGATGACAAGTGACGTGAAGATCAGTGTGTGCAACCATACGCGCTCGTGCATTTTTCATACTGTGGCCGCCAGCTCTTTTTCCTGCTCTCCACTCGCCTGGCAGGGAATGTTTGGAATATCAAAAGGATGATTCACCGGCGTCTTGGAATCTGTGCCGACATCTGCCTGATCCTCGCACCGTTTCACGCAACTTATACGGGTGTCTCGTGCATGAGAACCCCAGCTTATATAGGATGTTTCACTGAACAAATCGCATTGGACGTCTTCTTACGTGTGTCATACGTTACATATCTATATAAGGTATGTACGTGGCGCTTTATCAGACATTTCATCCCAAATATTGTCATTTAGGACAACTCTTAGTCACTTTTTAAAGGGCATAAATCACAGGTGTTATACTCCGGTCCTCGAGGTTCAGTATCCTGCGTGTTTTTTCTTTCAAATGTCTTTTTATTGATTGCTTTTTAACCTTCTCTCAAACACACCTGATACAAATGATTAGGATCTTTTCCAAGCTTCTGCAGAGCTTGCTAATAAGCCTATCATTTGAATCAGGTGTGTTGAGCAGAGAGGGTTAAAAAAACATGCAGGATACTGACCCTCAAGAACTGGAATTTGACACCTAAATCAAGATATTTTATACCTTCTACCGTAATACGTGCATATATATTACATTCGACACTTTGCGGATTTAATTGCTTATTAAATATGAGCTTTAAGTTGTAAGGAAGTAAAACGCAGTTGCAGTTCTTACCGTGTGGCTGCCTTGCCCCCTTCATGATGTCGCTCAATGCCAGTGGGCCATGTAACATGCATCCATCAATCATCTTGACCGCTCATCCTCATGAGGCTTGCAGCTGAATGAGGCTATTCCAACAGCATGAATAAAAGGGGCGAAAATATGCGTTTTACTGACACTAAAATGAAAAAGAACATCAACAGTCCGCTCTCGCAAACACCAGTTCCTCGTTTTAAAATCAGTCCCCATAGGAACCCGGTATTCATAGTTCTGCTGGAAGGTGAATTATTTAATGCTGGCATTGATTGTCTGGCTGTATGCTCCCAAACACACATTTTCACCTCTTCAGCATTTTTTTTTTACCTCAAAACGCTGTTGTAAATAAATGTTTACTTTGCCGACTTGGTGCAAAAGCTCTCCTCCTCAGCTCCGAAATCAAAACGATACTGAAAGACATGGATAAGGTTGGAGTGTATTTTCTCTTGCCCAGGTGGTACGGGGCGGTGTAGAGAAGGTGAGAAATGTTACTGTTGTCATAAGCTCACTTCAGGCTGCATTTATCTGCCTGTGCGGGTCAGCGTGAGAGTGCAGAATAAGCAAGGAATGATTAGAAATATATCAATGATGGAAATCAACACTTTGGTAGTGTTTAGGGTGAGAAATCAACATTGGAACATGGATAAAAGCACCAAAAAGTTGATTTAACATATTATGGCGCCTCTAAGCATGAAATATGTCTCATTGGGACATCTTGCTAGGTTGTCCTGTATGGTGCATCTTCCACGAGACTTCTTGTTAGTATCATTCCAGTCCTATCCTTTTGGTGTATTTTGGCTCATACTGAACATTTCATTAGGAAATTCGTCCTTAGAGCCAAAAAAAACAAAATTTTGGAAATCTCCCACTGGAGGACTTGTTTACACTGGTCAATGTTTTATTCAGAGGGACTACGAGTCAAAGTGCGAACGGAGCTCAGAGTACATATCTGTGCCTCCTGCCCAACTGCCATTAGCAGACAGACTTGGATTTGTGGTGAGTGTTTCCTCGTCATCCTTGTTTTGTTGTTTTTTTTTTCTCAAGTCATTTGGTGCCCTTTCATCAGGTGTAGGACCGAAAAAAAGATGACCAAGATGCGGTTACCTCTTCTGCTGTTGGGTGTGGTGCACTTGACCTGCGCCATCACCGACGACTGTGATCAACAGCCAGTAGCAGGTGCTATTCTTTGGAATCCAGTTTTGGACCACCAGTTCTCAAACTGGGCTCCACATTAATGAAATGAATATGACCCAGCTCTGGTCTTGGTCACAAAAATCAGAAGCGGTCCTTGTAGACTTTGGGTTGTATCTGATACTCGTTTTTAATTGCCATTAGGATTATGAGGGGACCTTGATAAAATTCTCTGGACTCAAAAAAAGTTTGAGGACCTGTACCTTTGCCATCACAACAACAAAAGATGCTATCAAACTAATTCCAAAATAAGAAATGACTTGTGTGCGTGCATTTGATTCCAAGGTTCAAGTTTAGCCAAGAGCACCATACGGAGTTTGTCCCTTTGGGTGGATAAACAGCTGACAGATCTCGTTGACACTGCTAGTAAGTTGATACGAATTACCAGAGGTTGGAGAATTGTGTCGTCTGACGACTTGAGACAGATTAAAGACATTCACTGAAGATAGGGACCTGCTTCCCAAAAGAAACACTTGAGTGGATTTTGACTTCAACAACATGACCAGTTGGGCCAACGTTGTGCTTAGGCTGGAGTGTATGACTTAAGTCTAGTGTTTTTACAATACGATACATGTTTGAGAAGAGGTCCCGATATTAAATGATGGTATCGACATTGGCGAGTACTGACAAATAAATGGCCAATACCACCAATACCCGAGCCAAGAAACCCTGTTGGCCTGAAGCGGAACTCTCTTAACCAATGACAGGGAAGCTTTTTCATGTCAAGAAAAACCAAACGAGAGTGCCTCAATGACAGAAAATGTCAGCAATTCGGAAGCATTTCAGCATACAAACTCCTGTGAGTACAATAGCAATATGTAAGATTTGTGGTTCAAAAGTTGCAAGAGGTGGAGCTAAAATGGCCAGGTTCAACACCTGATACACGATAAAAGATTTGAGGACAAAACAATTGGACAAACACAGACCAAACAAACTCTGGTGAGTTCTTTTCAAAGGAGGGACTAAGACATAGGTGTCAACTCCATTCCTCGAGGGCCAGTATCTTGCATGTTTTCAGGTTTTCTCTCCCAAACACACCTGATTCAGATGACTAGCTTATTAACAAGCTCTGCAGAAGCTGCAGAGTCCATTTGACGTGCTGATATCGAAAAACCAGGAGTAGAATATCTAAGACATGCTACTAAAACCACAAATCGCTCATACAATAACTTGAGACACACTATCACAAGACTGGTGAAAGGACTATAGTGTGCTACAATAATGATTACAATATACAAGTCAAATGGCTTGGACTTAGTAATAAAACAAGTAGGACAGAGAAGTAGAATGACTCTACCAACATAATGACGGGTTGCGCTAGTACGGTGACCCGAGTCCACGAGTAGAACAACAAGGGAGCAAAAACAGACTAGGTAGGGCATTGTATAAGAATGATGAAGACGAACTAGGATAGCAACTTGGACTCAGTAATAGAGCAACTAGGGTGTTGTACCGGTGTCACAATTGCGCATTATGACTTCAGACTGAATTTTGACTTTCTTCCACCTTTGCCAATTTGTCATTGTAACAACCAAGGAAACGGATCACAGATGGCTCCTTGGTGCACATAGTGTTTTCTTCTCTCCTTCGCACAACAGGGCCCTCTCTTGCTCTCGATCCCTCTCCGGAAAACAAGCGTCCAGAACAAGTACCCATCAAAAGAGCTCTGAGGCCATCATTGTGTTTCCTGAAAAAACTGCGAGGAGGCACTTTGTCCGACATTGACGGAACGAATCTGGAATGGCAAGAGTGGGACGGCTCCGTCCAAGAGGGCACCGTGTCCTTCTACAACACGTACTCCAGCCGCATAGATTACATCTGCAAAGTGGGCTGCCACTCGGGCTACTACGACTCCACACTCAGCAATGCCGCCTGTGCCTACACCGACAGGGGGGCGGGGTACACGGCTACCCAGTTTGAGCTGCTGGTCAACAAAGACAACTTTGAGATTCTGGAGTGGAAAGAAGGCTATGGCGGTTCAGTGACACCCAGTTCTATTCAAACCTGCACCAATGAAGACATTTACGTCGGTAAGAACGAGTACGGACTAGGAGAAGTGAAAGTTAGTGAAAAGGTGTTTAACTTGCCCTGGGGTGGGAGGTGTTACCCGTACAGTCAATACCAGGTCTTGGAGATCATGAAAGATGTAAGGAGAGAGCACATTATGGACGTCGAGTATGACACGGACGGCATCACCCCCATCGAATATCCCCCTGAGGTGTTGAACAAGGAAAAAATCACCAACAAGGACTGTCATCCCATCAAGCATGAGGCCACCCTCACCAAGTCTGTCTCGTCAACCCAAAAGTGGGAGATCAACTTCTCCCTTACGGTCGGAGCCGGTGTTACCATATTGACGGGAATCCCCTTCATAGCCAAAGGAGAGATTAACTTCAAGGCCGCCTTCACGTACAGGTTGAACAAAGAGACCTCCTATACCGAGATTACCACCCACTCGCTGACACTGGACACGGTAGTGCCCCCCGGCTACTCGTGCACTATCAAAATGCAAGGCAAGAAGTACGGATTGGAGATGCCGTACACAGCAGTCCTCAGGCGGATCTACCGTAATGGGGAGACCAAGTGGACCACTGTCACTGGGACCTTCAAGGGTCTCCAGATCTCTGAGGTCCAAGCTGAAATCGAACGCTGTGAACCGCTGCCCGATGTTAAGCCTTGTTAAAGTTTATCTTGCGTGTGTAAAACTGAAATTTGAAAAAAAAAAAAAACATCTACCTTTCTCTCTTATTCAAATGGGCACGCCCATCAATCTGTCCACGTTGTTCTTGCCTGAACAAGTCGCCAGTCCAATGCTAGAGCAAATAGAGCACACTCGTACCGCAAAGTACTTTAGAGTTTGGATGTCAATTCATTCTTCCATCCATCCATCCATCCATCCATCCATCCATCCATCCATCCATCCATCCATCCATCTAGCTTTTAGTATTACTATTGTGAACAGTGCTTTACTAATAGTTTTATTTACTAGTAGTGCTGGAAAAAATACCAATAAAAGTGGAGTTACCTTACTGATTGTCACATCCTGGATCCCTAATGAGTTGTCCTGTGTTGCAGATTAGGGAGCAGAACCACTAGCTACACACCTGCTCCTCATTCTAATCAGGGGACTATTTAGGTCCGGTCAGAGCTGGAGGGCGTCGCCGGATTATTGCGTCTGTAGCCTTCTAGTGTCCATGCCAGTTCCTAGTTCCCTCGATTCCTAGCGCTTTTGCACGAGTGTTTTATTTGCTACTTTTGCTCCTTGTCTCCAGTCTGCCAGCACTTTGCTTTGTTACTTTGTATTTTCGGCGACGTCCTCTTGTTGGTTCTGCCTCCAAGTCTTAGGAAGTTACTTGCCCTTTTGCATTGTCTCTGAGTCTCTTTATCATCTTTTAGTTGTACTTTGAACATTTTTTGTTAGAACCCCATTGTGGTGCGTGCCTTTTGTGTTAATAAACTTTTTTTATCGACTCCACACTGTTTCCTTTGTGTCCCGGGTTTCACAATCAAACTGTCCGAGTCACGACCGTGACGCCGATGAGGAATAAGACTGTAACATATAAAATATGCACTAAAATATGCTGGTAGGTGAGAAGAGGTTTAGTTTTCTTGAGTAATCACCCCAGTCAGAACAGAAAAATTAAAGTACTGTAAACACTTTGTATGTTGGAGAGGAACTGAATTATTATTCATTGCAAAACAAGCACATTCTTCTTCCTCTTCTTTTTCAACATCTTATTGTTATTAGTGTATATACTGTTCGTGGTCCCCACCTCTGACCACATACACAATTCCATTTTTTTTTTTTTTTTACTTTGTTTAGTGTATTATATTGTGATGTTTATGACAGAATAGTCTTTGATGGACAAACTGCATTTGATGTTTCAGGAATAATAAGTGTCTTAAGTGGATCACCTACACATACATATATATACATACATATATATATACATACATATATACATACATATATATACATACATATATATATACATACATATATACATACATATATATACATACATACATATATACATACATATATATACATACATACATATATATATATATACATACATACATATATATATATATATATATATATATATATATATATATATATATGATAATTATTGTCACACGTAGAATACGAAACACTGTGAATTTTTTATTTTATATTTTGTTTTATTTTATTGTTTGTTATTTGTCATTTACTTATCGAATCATTAATTTATTCAATGAAATATCCGTGCATCTTTACTCAATGAAATCACAGAAACATTGCATGATTCCCTTAAAGAAAAAAGCGAATCAAGGATTTTCTTTTCCGTAATATGTTGCGCTAGTCCAGAGAATGCTGGAATTACATCGCTTTTTTTTGAATGTGAATAAGCCTGCAAAATCCACTTGCTTTCATTCATCTCATTAGGTGGCCACCTTGCACTTGCAGTCAATTGAAGATGAAATCACAGTTGCTAATGGCCCAAGGATAGGCCAATCACTGCTCAACTTCTGAATATCACATGACCAACCAAGTGACAAATATTTGTTTGCACTGGCTTTACAACTTTTCTGAAGCCTTTCCATTGATGTTTGAAGGGAACGGCGCCACGCGCGGGTGAGCCTTGCGTATCATGCTTCGTTTGATTCCACACACTATGGGTGTCTTGCTAAATACACGTCCTGATTTGACCTGAGCCATATGATTTTTGTGTCACCCCCTTGCCAATACCCATGGCCAAGCTAAACCTTTACAAAATTTACAGGACCTGACCACTTTGTTTGCACTGGTCAATGTTTTACATGGTGGGTGGCAGAACATCAAAAGAGGAGCGCACATAAATGCATTTGCTGGCCACCGCTTCATTCAGACCCTCTTGGACTGAGCTCGGAGATCTGCTTCTGGTGATCAGTGTCTCATCTCTGGTGTCAGATGAATCCGTCGCTGGTATTCCTACTGCTGGCCTTGCTGTGTCTGGCGTCGGCCCGACATCGAAATTTCACAACTCGAGGTAAGTGACAACGTGAGTCCCATGGTTGTTTTTCTTTGTTGTATCTTTAGCAGACTGGGTCTCAGGATTATGGTTCAGGTTGGGTTGGATATTATTTGTGAGGTAAAAATAGTGTTAAACTTGTACCCAAATTTATCTTAAAAAAATAGAGCGTGATTAAAAAAGAATAAGACAAAGTTCCTCATCTGATATTTTGAAAACATGGACACTGTCACGGGGGTGCGCGGCGGGTGTGAAGACCGGCGTGGTTGCCGAGGAAACCCAACAGCAGGAGGACGTCGAGACAGGGGCCTGATGAAATCCATATTTATTAACAACGAACGGGAAAGAAAGCGGGAAAAACAGGGCGGCAAAAAACTCAAACTAAGGGCGCAGGCAGGCTGGCAAAACAGAAAGCAAACACGACGGGCAGGCTGGCAGGTAAACACAGAGCTGAGGGACGAAGGGCGAGACGGGACTACGAAAACGCGACAGAGACAATATGACATGACATGACAATGATCCGACAAGGGCTGTAACAGAAACTAGGCTTAAATACATTCACAAACTAATCAGAAACGCACGGCAGCTGGGCAGGAACAACAGGCAAGGTGAGCGGATTGGAGGACACGAGGAGCAGGTAACGCGGACAGGTGGACTAAATCAGAACCAACGCAGGGAGACACGAGAGGAGCAGGAGCACATATGAAAACAGAAAGGAACAGAACCCCTCAAAATAAACCCACAACCCAAAATCCAACAAACCATGACAGACACGTGTTGTCCATGTTTTTATTTCATGTTTTACGACTGCTCAACGTGGTCACAACTGACAGCACGGCAACGTCAAGATATTGCATGTTAATAATAAATACATAACATAAAACACGTAACCCAAAATCTTGTCACTGGTGTTCCACAGGGTTCAATTCCTTTTAGTCTTTATATAAATGATTTACTTTCTGTGTGCCAAAGCCACAAAGTCTTTCTGTAGAAGCTCATTATAAATATTTAAAAATGCCTTAGTAGCTGTCATTTAAAACGTAACCCCTACATTGTTTTGTTTTTTCTAAAACAAATAAATCACTCGTAGAACCTTAGCGTAACATTTCTGAACAGAAAGTTAAAACTGTATAAGAATATGAGGGTTCAAACTTGGTTCCAATTGCTTTTGAACAAGCTTATACAAAATGTTTGTGGATTGTTAGGTGTCAATTTAAAACTTAACCACGACAAAATTGTTGCTGTTTTTTTCCCTAAAAATATAAATACTCACACAAAGAATATTACATTTTAATTCATTAAAATTTTAATACTAATAATAAATAATATATAATGACATAATAATAAATAAATCAATCATAAATAATATTATTAATAATTATAATTTATTAGCGTCGGTTACAGATCAATGATAGAATTGTTTTTCTATGATTTAAACCCCTGGGTGCCAATTTGGACCCGATGTGGGCCATTGATCAAGAAACATTTAACAAAAAGCATTAAATAAAAAACGCTGGGAGGCTGAATATGACTGTCAAAACAGATTGTCAAAACAGGTACATGTTCAAAACGGCAAAAGGAAAATAAAAAACACTGCTGTCCTGGATCATCAAAGATGGTTAACCGCAATTAACAATATGCAAAATTCCACCTTTTAATTTAGAGTTACTTTGCATAATGCTTGTAGGACCCGTACTAGTTAATGTGATGTTCACAAACGAATAAACTCGTACTGTAATTGGAGAATCACGAGGCGAGACGGCCGAGAAGTGTGTCAGGGTTACTGGGGTTTGCATTGTATTTGAATTGTCACGCCTTGTTGTCTGGGTTCTTCACCAACCGGGCTTTGTGTCTTCCCTTCGCTTTCATACACAGTACGAGGGATGGACCTGGATGAGATTGACCAAATTCCTCCGCTATCCGGTGCCGGGTCACCTCTTCAGGTACCTTCAAACACCACCGGAGGAAATAGAGTGTCATCTGACGATTTTGATTTTGAAGGAACCAACCTGGAGTGGCAGAAATGGAACGGTAAGTTCCCCAATGGAGCTGTGGGTATTCACAACACCTACACAAAAACCTACGACTACATCTGCAAGCACCTCTGCGATTCGGGTTACTACAGACCCAGCGAAGGAGAATACTGTGTCTATTCCTACAGTGGCGAAGCTCTACGTACCGATGACTTTTCCGTGCTGATTAACAAAGACAATTTTGAGGTCCTGCGGTGGCAGGAGGGCTCCTACGGTTCAGTGGCATGGAACGCGGTCAAGAACTGCAAGGACAGTGACAAATTTGTTGGCAAAAATGCGTACGGTCTGGGCAAGGTTCATGTTGGTCATCGAGTCTTTTACTTGCCCTGGGGGCAATATGAGTACAAGTACCCCAAAGACTACCTGTTCATGACCGTCAGCGAAGACATTCAGGAGGACCACTTGATGGACGTGCACTACAACACCGACAACGTCAACGTGGTGGAGCATCCACCGGAGATGATGAAGAATGACAGCATCAAGAACTTGGACTGCCAGGAAACCACTGTCACTGACATCATCATTAAAAGCAACAAGGTGGAGCACAGGTGGCAGCACACCATGAGCCTCTCCCTCGCAGCCAGCACCACCTTCACCACCGGGATCCCTTTACTGGCCGAGGGAGCCATCCGCTTTAGCGTGGAGACAAACGTCGCGGTGACCCTTGGGACTACCTACACGGAGACCGTTGAGCACAAACTCAAGTTGACGACGACGGTCCCGCCCAACAGCTTGTGCAGAGTCCACATGGTGGGCAAGAAGTACGGAGCCAATATCCCGTATACAGCGCGCCTCAAACGTACTTATACCAATGGCGAGACCAAGTGGACCACCGTCAGCGGAATGTACAGCAGCGTCCAGGTCTCCGAGGTCAACGGCGTGGTAGACCGCTGTGAACCGCTGCCGGACGCCAAGCCTTGCTGAAACGCGCACTTGTTTCCACTGATGACGGCCTTTCTTGTAAAAATAATAAAACTTGCATACATATGCACAGTATGCTAATATCAAAGACCATCGATCTTATCTCATGTGTCTTCAGTGACCAAAACATACGCAAGCATTTCTTTACACATCAAAGAATTTACCCACCCACCCAACACGAAGCTGGACATTAGCTTGATCTTGGATTAGATTTAGTCCACCAGTTTGTTGCATACTGGTTTGTGGTATAGTTGCATGCAATGTGGGCTAAATTTTTTCAAAAAATATTAGCTGACAAGACTATTATGTTCAGCCCGCGGAATAGGGTCCAAATTTTTTCTAAAAATAGTTGTTGAAAACTAAGTTTTGTTTTAGCTGGTCCAATATGGTTAAAATTTATTCCAAAAATAGTCGTTCAGAATTGGGTTTGACCAATATGATCTGAATTTAGTCCAAAAATAGTCATTGATAATAGTATTAGGTTCAGCTCATCCAATAGGGTCCAAATTTTGTCGAAAATCCGTTGAAAACTATGTTGTGTTTTAGCCCATCCGATACGGCCCAAATATATTCCAAAAAGAGTGATTCAGAATTGGGTATTTTAAGCCTTTCCAAAGTGGTCCAAATTTAGTCCAAATATTCTTTTAACAATCCAGCCAAACGTGGTCAAAAATTTGCTCCAAGAAATGTGTATGGTGTTTATACTGACCAAGGCGATCCGGATTTGGAATAGTTGAAAATTAAGTTGAGTTTAGCTCATCCAATGAGGTGAAAATTTACTTCGCTCGATTTAGAGAGGAGTAAAACATGCCTTTTTTTAAGTACGTCTTTTAAATTACATCTTTTAAAATGTCCCTCTTAACCAGATTCAGATGTTATTTCGGATGGACGCAAGGGACATCTTTTCAATGTTTGTACAACAAAATGTTTTAGGTGTGTAAATGTCACTTGAGCAAAACTTGCGGAAACTTGCAATCAAAAGATCAGATATAGATGGGATGGGGCAAAAAAATCGGAATTGCATCAAATCATTTATGAAGCATTCTCACGAGAATACAGTGAAAATACACTCTCGGGGAATTTCTAAATGTCCTTAATTTTATATTTCTTTTTCCCTCTATCCACTAGCCAACACTTTACGGTCATTTAAACAAAGTTGTTAAATATTTGTTGGACCTATGCCTCTGTCTCCTCAATGGCCTTAAATTGAATGTGTTTCATCTTCCTTGGGTGAACTCCCAAGGTGACGTCTTACCAGTTCATCACTAACGGGGATTATCCTACTCCCTCCATGCCCGACGCCACAAGAATACTGGGTTCCCACGAGGACTGATTTGATAGGAGGAATGCGTGTTGGTGAGAGCGGTGTATTGAAGGCATTTTCCATTTTAATGTGGGTAAAACGCTTGCTTTTGGGCCTGTATTCACGCTGGCGGAATCGCCGCAAGCCTCGTGACGATTAGCCCTCAAGATGATGGACGGATGCATGCTGCGTGGCCCATTGGCATCGAGCGATGTCATGAAGGGGGCACGGCAACCACAAGGTAAGAAGCATGTTCTTTTCGAATGAGACGTTTTACTGACTGGTAAGAAAGATACGTGCCATAAAACGCATATTTAATCAGAAATTAAATCTCACGACATACATAATGTTATGTTGTGTAGTACCAGAAGAGTCCAAGACAAACTGTCTTTGAGGTTTCAGAAATAACTTAATATCTTAAGTGACAATTAACCGCCCAGGAAGAATTGGCTGAAAATACATTTAAAAGACTTCACTTCTGTCTGTTCTAAAAATGTCTGAATCTGGTTGAAAAGTGAACATCGAAATGAAAAACCACTTTAAAAAGACATCCTTTTCCTCTTCTCTAAATTAGACATTTTGTCAGCAAATTTTGAAGTGCATTAGCACAGCTTTCGCCCAGTTTTCACCTATTTTTAGACAAAATTGGGATTGCATTGCCATATGGCTAAACACCACACACATTTCAATGACTACTTTGATCCAAAATTTGACCACACTTAATTGGATAAATGCATCCCAGTTCTTAACGACTATTTTCAGAATAAATTTGGACCACATGGAACTAGCTAAACATAACCCAATTATGCATTACACTTTTTCAAACTTTAAAATTTAAACTATAATGTTGCTATAGCACAAAAACTAAAGGCAGATGTGACAGTTTCATCCCCAAATCCAAAGTTAGCAGATGCCTGTTGCTGGGTGGCTAAACTCTTTGATATGTAGAGAAATGCCAATACCAATGAAGACATAAGATGGTATTTTATTTGATATCTGCAGACACGTAAATGTCATTTTTATTTTTCTTATAAAGAACCTCAAACGGTCCAAATAAGTGCGTGCTTCAGCATGGCTTGGCGTCCGGCAGCGGTTCACATCTGCCCACCACGCCGTGGACCTCGGAGACCTGGACACTGCTGTAGATCCCGCTGACGGTGGTCCACTTGGTCTCGCCGTTGGCGTATGTGCGTCTGAGGCGCGCTGTGTACGGGATATCGGCTCCGTACTTCTTGCCCACCATGTGGACTCTGCACAGGCTGTTGGGCGGGACCTTCGTCGTCAACCTGAGTACGTGCTCGGTGGTCTCCGTGTAGGTGGTGCCCAGGATCACCGCGATGTTGGTCTCCACGCTAAAGCGGATGGCTCCCTCAGCCAGAAAAGGGATCTCGGTTGTGAAGGTGGTGCTGACTGCCAAAGAGAGGCTCATGGTGTGCTGCCACCTGTGCTCCACCGTGTTGCTCTTGGTGATGGTGTCAGTGACGATGCCTTCCAGGCAGTCCAAGTTCTTGATGCTGTCATTCTTCATCATCTCCGGGGGATACTCCACCACATTGACGTTGTCGGTGTTGTAGTGCACGTCCATCAGGTGGTCCTCCTGAATGTCTTCGGTGATGGTCATGAACATGTAGTTTTTGGGGTACTTGTACTCATATTTCCCCCAGGGCAAGTAAAAAACTCTATGGCCAACATGAACCTTGCCCAGACCGTACGCATTTTTACCAACAAATTTGTCACTGTCCTTGCAGTTCTTGACCGCGTTCCATGCCACTGAACCATGGGAGCCCTCCTGCCATCCCAGGACCTCAAATTTGTCTTTGTTGACCAGGATGGAAAAGTCTTGGGTACGCAGAGCTTCGCCACTGAAGGAATAGACGCAGGAATCTTCTTGGCTGGGCCTGTAGTAGCCCGAATCGCACAGATGCTTGCAGATGTAGTCGTAGGTTTTCGTGTAGCCGTTATAAATGCCCACAGCTCCGTCGGGGAGCTCGCCGTTCCACTTCTGCCACTTCAAGTTGGTTCCCTCAAAATCAAAATCTTCAGCATTCACATTTTCGCCGCCCGTTGTGTTTGAAGTCACCAGACGAGGTGACCCAGCACCAGATAGTGGAGGAACTACATCTACCTCAGCCGGGTCAAACACTGGAACTGTGCAGGAAAACAGAGGAAAGACACAAATCATGGTTAGAGAAGAATCCATATGCTCAAGCATGACCATATTTGCTGTCATTACCTGGAAACAAACACTAAGGCAAGCCCTAACTCTAATGACCCACTAGCATTATGCATTTTATCACTATATTAAATTTTCTAATTATGCATATTATTATTTTCTTACTTTGGTTTGAACTTTTTTTTTATCCAGTAGACAGTAGTAAATTTGTTAGAATACACTTCAATCACATTAACTGCATAAGTACATTATATTTGCATAAGATGTTCTTAGGGCTGCAACTAACTTCTTTTATTATGACCTAACCCGTTGATTTCTCAGTCAACAAATCACTGAGCCAGATTGTTTTCATTTAGATCTCTGTTATTCAAAAGCAGGACATTATTTTAACGTAGAAGTGCAGAAAACATAAATGCGATTCGCTTTCTGGTTTGGTGTGTCAGAAAATATGACAAGCAAAAACAATGATCATTGTTTTCCAAAGTGAAAGCAAAATTTGAATTTGTCATGATTTGTGTTTTTCTGGATTGAGCTAGCATTGTTTCTTCTGGCTTTGTCCTTTTCTGCGACATGTCAGTTTGTCAATTAAGATGGACTCCCTTATAGTTTGTGGGATTGTATTCCACGCCAAACACGCACTATAAGAAAAAAAAAAATTAAAAAGAATTATTAGATACAATTATTTTTCGATGAATTCCACAATCTGCTCAAAAACCACTGCAAAGAATCTAAATTACATAAGATTACAGGGCAAAGTGGAGCAAATCTCTGACCTATTTGATATACAAGGCAGCAGTTCTTAAAAATTACGAGTTATTTGAAGCTCTGCATACTTGTTCAGGATTTGGCAATGATGGAATGATTTTTTTTTTCTTCGTAGGTATGTACAACACGTGTCCCTGCAAAAGTTATTCATTGATTTGTTTGTTTGTTTTTGAATATCATATGATCAACTTTGGCTTATTCCTTTTGAATCACAATGTATTTTTTAACATATACAGTATCTAGGTACAAATTTAACCGTTATTTTACCCCACTTTTTCTAGCCTCTAACCCTCCCTGGCAAATCATAACCCCTAATCCTCCAGCTAGAACTCCCCCAAAACGTAACCCTAACCCTGACCCTGACCCTGACCCTGACTCCTAGGCCGCTAAAAATAAGACAAAGAAAAACAACGACGGGACTTATGTTGTCACTTACTGGGCTGTGTGCAGTTTGGTTGTAGGGCTGAGGCCAGGCCCAACAAGGCCAGCAGCAGGAGTACCACAGACGGATTCATCAGACACCGGAGATGAGGCACAGGGCACCAGAACCAGACGAGAGGTTCTGTTATGAAGCGGTGGGCAGCAAATGTATTTATGTACTCTGCTCTTCAGCTGCGCTTTTGATGTTATGCCATCCACCATATAAAACATTGACCAGTGCAAACAAAGTGGCAAGTTACTGTAAATTTTGTAAGTGTTTGTGATTATTTTGGCCAAAGGGTAACAAGTGGGTCACAGATCATACACGTGCATCACGTGAATCAAAAGACGAGCAGTACGCGAAGCTAGCCTGTGTGTGGCGCCAGTGCCTCCGAGGAACTACCGAGTTTTGTGAATGGAATGACTTCTGGTACGTGCTAAGCACCATAAACCTGCTCACAGTTACTAAGGGAATGGATGTATTAGAGCAGTGGTTCTTAACCTGGGTTCGATCGAACCCTAAGGGTTCGGTGAGTCGGTCTCAAGGGTTCAGTGGAGCCTCCGCCGCAGAGATCCACCCCTCAGTCTAGTCTGGAGTTAGTGGGCACAGTCATTGAAAGCATCCTGCTCTGAGATTTCCAACCATGCACTGTGTTGGTTTTGTTATTTAAACAAGGTGATATTAATGCACAATTCATTTCGTGCAGCAGTAAAAAAAAAAAAAAATCATATTTTAATTTTTACTAAAGAAGGGTTCGATGAATGAGCATATGAAACTGGTGGGGTTCGGTACCTCCAACAAGGTTAAGAACCACTGTATTAGAGAAAGAATGGATGGTGGGATTGAAGGAGCTAGTCTGCTGAATAGTCCAGATAGATTGATCAATGAGTGGAAATAATGGATTTGCTCCATGGATTTGCCTCTGTGTCCCCAAGACTGCCAACTTGTCCAGAGATGCACATTGTGGATGTGTCCTCTTGAATAAAAGGGGAAGCAGGTTTACATAGACATATTTTTTCCTTCATTTGTGGAAAAATCCTCAAAACAAGGTTAAACCCTTTAAGTGTCAAAAGTATCAAAAATTGCATTAAGCAATATTTACATAGTATGCCTTTATCTCTAACTGTTATTACGATAAAAACTTTTTAAATAGTGATATAAAACATATGTCTAAAAAAAAACTAGTGGCTCAAGAGTTAACATTAGACAGAGGTTCACAGGGTTCCATTTCAAAGCTAACACAGGCTTCCCGTCAAAGCCCACTTGCACTATTACAAACCATTGATTCTGTGCACAAATCCCTTCAGTCTATTTGCTCAGACTTTTCCCTTGAAATTTGCAATGGATTTGTGCAATTTGACATTGATACGGTTTCCAAAATTTGGGCACACGTTTCAAACACCACATTTGACCGCACGGTTTATGTAGTTTATTCAGACTTGTTTACCCCTTTGAAGCTGTTTACTCGAGTGTGTTGTTTGCTAGAAAAAGCCAATCGGCTTATAATGATGTTGTCATGAGTGGGTGAGGTTGCAGACGCAAAATGCAGGGAGCCAGACAAGCAGGTATGCTCAAAATAATTATCTAAAATAAAACTGACACAAAGAAAAGTTTGAAAAAGGACAACGAGGGACTGACAGCGACAACAACATCAAAATCATTAATGACCGGACAACTAAATACACCGGAAACTAAATACAATCAAAACTGACAACAAGACAACAAGGAACACCTGGGCAAGACACAATTGGAGCAGGGAGCTGATTGGTAAACAAAAGGGAAGCAGGTTAACGAGGACAGATAGACACAATCACACTAACAAGACACTGACACAAGGGAAACAGAAACTAACCTGAACAAAAACAACCCAGAAAGTGGAAAGACATATCAACACCCAACAAAAGCCTAGAACAAAAAACCACAATACCAACCCACAAACACCAAGTAGTACCCAAAACATGACGTATGTTTCTATTCGTTTCCTTATGGTTGTTCTTCCACATATTAGTAAATCTGTCTTGGCTATAATTACCTGCAGTACTGTGGTGTACAGTAGTTCCCCAACAATTTAATCATGCCATTGTGCAGCCCTATCTTTCCTGGCTTGGATAATGGTGTGCTGTAAAATTTTGCACCTAATTAAGTTAAGAGATGAATAAAAATGCACTATATTTCAGAGGATCAAAATACGTCTGAATAAGGAACATGGACTAAGAGGTCAAATGTTGTGCTTAAAATGAGAGCCCTAGCCGTAGCGACCTTATCAATGTCAAAGTGCCTGAAACGTTTGCACATTTCAAGGGGAAAGCCTATGAAAATAGGCTGACCGAATTTGGGCACAGAATTGATATTTTTTAAGAGTTTGAATGGGTTTTGACGGTAAGCCTGAATCAGGTCGGGGTGAATTTGTCAAAATGAAAAGAGACCTTTTGCAGTTTAAAATACTACACGTGGGTGGTGACGGGAAGCCTTGGTAATATTTGATTTTCAGTGCCTTGAAAGGTCATTTTCTGTGCAAAGTAGGTCCATCTGCCTGTGTATTGTATTTTGTGATCACAGTCTTCTTTTTTTTTTTTTATATTGACTATATGCTTCTGTACACAATGGAGGGAAAAAAGTTCCAAAGAACTGTCCCATTTGAGGATTTGTTTGCACTGGTCAATGTTTTATACAGAGGATGACTGTGAGTCAAAGGGCAGACGTTGTTCAGAGTATATAAATATGTGTCAGCTGCCCGCTTCCAATAGGCACACTTCAACTTGAGGTGAGTGTGTCTCTTTGCCATCCTTGTGTTGTTTCTCTGTGATGTTTGATGTCACCCTCATTGTATTCATTTATGTTGTCCTTGGATGTCAATTTGATTTCTCATCTAGTGTTGGACCAAACCAAGATGACAAAGCTGTGGTTTCCTCTTTTGCTGTTGGGTCTGGTGTACCTGACCTTCGCCAGCACTGACAACTGTGATCAAAAGCCCACCTCAGGTGCCGTCATGCGGTACTCTGCCCTGGACTAGTAGTTGTCAATGCAAAAGCAATAGTAGAATGTGTTGGGCACACTAATGGAATGAGAAAAAGGCGGAAAAAATTGACAAGAACATCCTATAAGAATGGCTGAGTTAGTGACAGAATAATTAATTTGCACCAGTATGATCCTTTTTAAACAGTCATATGTAATTATTCTATCTATCTATCTATCTATCTATCTATCTATCTATCTATCTATCTATCTATCTATCTATCTATCTATCTATCTATCTATCTATCTATCTATCTATCTATCTATCTACTTGTCTTACAACGAGGACATCAAATAAATGATGAGACAGCTTTTGCCGTATAGTATGAGTTTACACTTCTGACTTTTTCAGACCTCTTAATTGTCACTGTCATATGCTTCAAAAACTTGGAAAATTAGTGTCCAGTGGCTATTCATTGCGCTGATTGTTTTCATCCCTTCTTCACTCAACAGGGCCACCCCCTGCTCTCGATCCTGCTCTGGGGAACAAGCGTCCGGAACAACCACCAAACACAACTGCTCTGACCCCATCAGCAGAATCCTTGAATGAAGCAAAAGATTCCCCCTCGACGGAATTCGACGGAACAACGCTGGTATGGAAGAGGAAGGTCCAAAACCAGATCCCAGAAAATACCGTGTCCATCTACAACTCCTATTCCAACCGCATCGATTACATCTGCAAAGTGGGTTGTCACTCGGGCTACTTCGACTCTACGAAGAGCGTCGCCACCTGCGCCTATGCCGCTGACGGGCAGGGGTACTCTGCCATGGAGTTTGATGTGCTTGTCAACGAAGACAACTTTGAGATCATGAAGTGGATCAAGGGCTACAAGGGTTCAGTGTCGCCCAATTCTATTAGGACCTGCAGCAACGAGGACATCTATGTTGGTATGAACGATTACGGACTAGGAGAGGTGAAGAGGAGTGAAGGGGTGTTCAACCTTCCCTGGGGCAGCAAAAGTATTTGGTACAATGAATACCTGGTCCTGGAAACAAACAGGGATGTCAGGAGAGAGCACCTGATGGATGTTGTGTACAAGACTGCGGGTATAAAACCCATTGAGTATCCCCCGGAGATCCTGAACAAGGACACAATTTCCAACAAGGAGTGCCAGACGATCCAGCATGAGCTCACCCTTACCAAGACTGTCTCGACAACTAAAAAGTGGGAGATCGACTTTTCTCTCACGGTGGGATTGGGCGTCACCATCGTGACCAAAATCCCCTTCATAGCCAAAGGAGAGATTGACTTCAGGGCCGCCTTCACATACCAATTGAATAAAGAGACCACCTACACCGAGACCAACAGCCACAGTCTGACGCTGACCACCACGGTACCCTCCGGCCACACGTGTACCGTCAAAATGCAGGGGAAGAAGTACGGATTGGACATCCCGTACACAGCAAGACTCCAGCGCACCTACCGTAACGGGGAGACCAAGTGGGCCACCATCACCGGGACTTTCAAGGGCATCCAGATCTCCGAGGTCGAAGCCGAAATGGAACGCTGCGAACCTCTTCCTGATTTTAAGCCTTGTTAAAATGTGTGAAAATTCAATAAATATACAGCTAGGTAAACCTTCTTCCTCTTTTCTTCAAGAAATGTACATGTCCAAATTGCGCGTGCCTTGAGAAGTCACAAGGGCACAGATGCAAAAAAAACACCTGGTGCTCGGAGCAGTTTGGAGTCTGTCAATCAGTCCGTCCATCCATCCATCTTCTGATTAATTATGTCCGTATAACAGTATGGCCATCCATTATGTCATCAACTGTCCATCATTCTCTTTTTGATTCATTCATTCATCCGCCATCATTCATCGTGGAAGTCGAATCAAAGGTTTTCTTTCCTCCTTCTTTCTTCAGCATTCTGGTTTGTCTTGCTTTTTTGTGGAATATGAATCAGCCTACAAAATGACGGCCATTTTGCACTTGTTGTTGATTTAAAATGACATCACAGATGCTCAAGGCCCAAGTAAAGCCCAATCACGGCTCAGCTTACGAATTCATATCATTCATGAGACACGATGAGATGACATCATGCGATATTGGGCTTTGCTGCTGTTTTAGCACTAGCTGGAGAGACGAGACGAGCGATATTTTTATATTTCTATTTTTTATCCTACCACCTGTCGGACCAGTGCCCGGTGTTTTTCTTTCCTTTATTTTTTAGGACTGTTTCCATTCTTCTTTAGCTAGTGATTGGCCGATTTTCTGAACAGCTCCTAGCTCCATTCGTCCTCGTTTTCGTGCTGCTCTGCTAGCTTCATAAATCGTGAAATGGTGTCCTTCCCCTTATGGGAGCTTTGACGGGGGATGCTGTTGTGTACCTACACCGAAAAGATGTCTCTGGATGACTTCTTCTTTCAAAAGAAGTCTCGACAAGCCCTTTGAGACTTCGGTGATTCAGGGCTATACAAATAAAATTTGATCGATTGATTGATTGACATGACCACCCTGGTGACAAATATTTGTTGGTGTCTGTATTTGCATTGGCTTTAGCACTTGAATGCTCTTTCGTTCGAAGGCAATGGCGCCACACACAGGCTAGCCTCGTTATGTATCATTTGATTCCAAACACTTTGGGTGTGTGGCCATGAACGCGTCCTGATTTGAATCCTGATACACATGATTTTCGTGTCACCCACTTGCCAATACCCTTTGGCCAAGCTGAACCTTAACAACATTTACAATACCTCACCACTTTGTTTGCGCTGGTCAATGTTCCATATGGTGGATAGCGTAACATCCAAAGTGCAATTGAAGAGCAGAGGATATAAATACATTTGCTGGTCACTGCTTCATTCAGACCCTCTTGGACTGAGCTCAGGGATCTGCTTCTGCTGTTCTGTGTCCCATCTCGGGTGTCTGATGAATCCGTCGGTGGTACTCCTGCTGCTGGCCTTGCTGGGCTTAGCCTCGGCCCAACATCCGAATTGCACACAGCCCAGTAAGTGACAATATGAGTCGCCGTTGTTGTTTTTCTTTCTTTGTTGTATCTTTAGCAGAATGGGACTGTGGGTTTGGGTTAAGGTTGGGGTGATTTTAGTATGAAGATTACGGGTTAAGGTTTGCGGGAGAGATTGTGTCGGGTAGGAATTGTATGGTAAAATTAGTTCAACTTGTGTCAAAATATCTCTTTGAAAATAGAGCATGATTCAAATAGAAGTAGACAAAGTTCATCATATGATATTCTGAAAACGTGAACACGTTGTGCAAACAACAGCGGATATCAGTATCTTGACCTTGTTCGGGCTGTCAGGTGTGACAACATTGACCACTTGTAAAACAAATAACAACTGGTACTGAATACAGCCCGAACAACGTCAAGATACTAATATCCGCTGTTGTGTTCTTCTTTGTCAGACAGTGACAAGGCTAAAAACTTTAAAATTCGAAAGTAAAAACTTTAAAATCTGAAAATGTCCTTCTTCAAAGAGGATAAAAGTCCACACTCTGAAGAAGGTGAAAGATAACGCCGAAACATGTCAGCTGAAACCTCGTAGAGATTTTTAAGTTTTTACTTTTGAATTTTTAAGTGTTTTAAGCCTTGTCACAGTCTGAAAACAACAGTGGATTTTAAACTACAGACAGAATGAAGGTTGTTCAGAATGAAGCTTGTTGATTATCTTTGTGTCTAGGTTGTTAGGGTTTGCATTGGTGTTTTGTTCAAGTTGATGAATGAAAGTATTGTCACGCTTGGTTGTGTGGGTTCTTCTCTAACCGCGCTTTGTGTCTTTCCTTCACTTTCCTACCCAGATCCGGCTGAGATTGACGTTTTTCCTCAACTGTCCTGTGAGGGGTCACCTCCTCCAGTGCTTTCAAACGCCACGGAAGGAGAGAGATGGTCATCTGATGATTTTGATTTAGAACGAACCAACCTGGAGTGGCAGAAGTGGAACGGTACGCTCCCAGATGGAGCTGTGGCCATTAACAACAGCCAAACAAAAACACTTGATTACATCTGCAAGCACCTCTGCGATTCGGGCTACTACAGACCCAGTGAAGGAAACTCCTGTGTCTATTCCCACAGTGGCTACGCTCATAGTACCCATAACTTTTCCATCCTGGTCAACAAAGACAAATTTGAGGTCCTAGGGTGGGAGGAAGGCTTCCTCGGTTCAGTGGCATGGAACGCCGTCAGGAACTGCAAGGACGGAGACAAATATGTTGGCAAAAATGATTACGGTCTGGGCAAGGTTCATGTTGGCCATAAATGCTTTTACATGCCATTTGAGGAATATGAGTACAAGTATGTCATACTCTACATGGTCATGACCGTCAGCAAAGACATTCTGGAAGACCACCTGATGGAAGTGCATTACAACACCGACAACGTCACCGTGGTGGGGCATTCCCCGGAGATGTTGAAGAATGACAGCATCAAGAACATGGACTGCCAGGAAGCTAATGTCACTGACACCATCATCGAGAACGGCACTGTGAAGCACATTTGGCAGCACAACATCGACCTCTTCTTTGCAGCCAGCACCACCTTCACCACCAAGATCCCATTACTAGCCGAGGGAGGAATCCGATTTGGTGAGGAGATAAAAATTAAACTGAGCCAGGGCACCACCTACGCGGAGACCACCGAGCACAAAGTCGGTTTGACGACGACGGTCCCGCCCAACAGCTTGTGCAGAGTCCACATGGTGGGCAAGAAGTACGAAGCGGATATCCCGTACACAGCGCGCCTCAAACGCACATACACCAACGGCGAGACAAGGTGGACCACCGTCAGCGGGATCTACAGCAGTGTCCAGGTCTCCGAGGTCAACGGCATTGTAGACCGCTGTGAACCGCTGCCGGACATCAAGCCTTGCTGAAACACGCACTTGTTTCGACTGATGGCGGTCCTTCTTGTAAGAATAACAAAACTTGCAAAAATACTGTATGTACACTGATATCAAAGATCATCTTGCATCGTCATTCATCAAAACCTACGTTAACATTTCTTTGCATATAAAAGAACCCAGCACCCGGCATCTTCTGAAAATTGGATGTTGGGCTGCAACTTGGATATGATTTAGTCCAGAAATTTGCTTGAAAACAGGGTTGTTTTATAGCTCAACCAATGTGGTGTAAAAGTGTTCAAAAAATAGTCAATTGATTGCAGCATTGTTTTCACTATGGCCCAAATTTATTCCAAAAATTGTTTTTTATAATTGAGTTGTGTTCAATGTGGTCCAAATTCAGTCTGGAAATAGCCCTCAAAAACTTGTGTATTTAGCCCATCAAATGTTTTAAAAAATTCGAATCAAATCAAAAATAGTCATTGAGATTTGTGTGGTGTTTACCCCGGCCAACGCAATCCAATGTCAAAAAACAAGTGAAAATTAAGGTGTGTTTAGCTTTTCCAGTGAGTTGAAATTGTTTTCAAAACTTGGAGAAAAAATGTCTGATTTAGTGAGTGAAACTTCATTTTAAAGACTTCTTTTTATTGACATGTTTTCCTGGAATCAGCGGTCTGGGGAGGGGGGGGGGGGGGGGGGGGGGGGGGGCAAATAGAACGTATCGGTGAACTTCAACATAGCTGGCATGTCATGACGACATAAACTTCTTTGGATCATATGCAGTTATATTTGTCAGAGCCCTCTACTGGTGAAAAAGTCCTATCACAAATTTGAGAAAAATTGCTTCCACAGCGTGTCAACTGGCCGTAAAGAATAATAAACTTAACATCAACAGTGGTTTATTTTACTGACATTTGTAAGTGGCACCAGCTTAAAAAAATAAGAATATTATTTGTATTTCAACATTTCCCCCAAAATAATAAAACTTCGGCATGTATAAGATTTGGACCGAAAAAAATATCTACAGTTCTTGGATTTGATGAACATGTAAAGATAAAATGTATTCATTTATGAAGGTAGGAACCCTGGTATTAATTTTAGCTGAAAAACTCCTTTAAAAAAAAATCAAGAGAGAGCATTGTTTTTATCGATCATCAATTTATGTATGATTAAATGTGAGTATGAGTGACTGTTACTATGGAAACTGTGAGTGTACGCGCGTGCATGTGTATGTGTGCATTTTTTCAATATGTGTTTCCAAATTTTCTACAGATAAAAGTCTGGCTCCACAACTACATTGGACTTATGATTCTGTAAACAATAAAGAAACTCTTGTCATGATATTAACAAAATTGTATATTCCTGGTGCCATAAAAGAGTTTTTTTCCTCAATAAAATACATTCGTAGAAAATGCCAAAGTGTCTGTGGTTTTCAATTGTCAAAGATATCGGAGTCCTTCAAGACATTACATCTGCATTGCACTTTTTAACCACACGAGGGTGCCATACACACAACACTGCCATATGGTGAGTCAACACATTGAAAAACCAAAATTGCTTTGGAGCGCTGAGGAAATTAAAATGTGAAGCCTGATAAAAAAATAAAAAAAAATGAATGAAAGCAGACTGGCTGCACTTTGTCCTAATGACCCTAATCTATTATCTTACTGTCTGTTCATGTCAAATTGTCAATGATCCTCCATCTTATCCCTTGTGTGAGATAAGTCCACGATATCAAAGCTTTCTCCAACTGTCCATCCATCCCTCAATCCATTTTCTGGAGCCGCTTATCCTATTCACTCTCCAAATACGCAGAGAAGAGATTTTGGGTGATATGAGCCAATGTAGTGAGCCTTATATGTTACATGTGTCTGTTCGGTTTTTAGCCCGCTTCTAATGTTAGCAACACACAAGGACCAAAATGAACATTTGGAGCATGTCGTCCACATAAGTTTGAACTCTGAAAGTGATTGATGCAGCACAAGTTCTAAAAATATTAACAATTATGGCCAAAACCATTCACATTTTCCTTGGCATTGACTTTATCATTTTTTAACACAACACTATTCAAAGTGTGAACACAAAGTTTTTGTTAACTCTACACTTTTCTGACTAAAACAATTAATGAATTAAAAACAACGTCCTGTTGGTGATGAAACCTGTTATAGATAATTATTTCACTTTGCGTTCACCTTGAGCACTGTAAGACATTGTTAAAAAAAACGTCCAAGAGACAGTATAATGAATGGAGCAGGAAGAGTGAGCAGAGTGAGAGTTAGAGGAGGCCTAAGAAGGAAACGTGGAGGTGATGAAGTAAGAGGAAGAGGACAAGAAGGTGAAGGAAAAACAAGAATAAGAAACAGAATTATTGTTGACATCAGAAGAGGAATATGGTGGGCGTAGAGAATTTCATCAAAATGTATTTCCTCGCTTGGTTGGTGTATTGTCCAGCTACTTTTTTTATTGTTTCACGCACACATCACATTGAATGTTCCATGTGTGTTTCATCCGAGTTTTAGGTGAATCATGTTGCGCTTTGGCAAATTGTGTATTGTAATGTAATTTTGTCTTTTATGTTACATTGTGTGTTACAGAGTGTGTCGCATGTTTCGCGACACGTGTGTTAAAATTGTCCATGCTGTGCTCGCGTTGTGTCGGTGTTAAGGAAGGCGTGTCTTTATGGTCGTGGTGGAAAGTGAGACGTATAAAAGTCAGATATGAAGAAAAGAGGAGGACTCAGCGGGGAGAAGCACGCAGTCAGGGTGAGTCCTGTTTCATCAGATCCATCATTGATTGATCACAATGACAATAATTATTATTACAAGAATCCTGATAATCAGAATAATAAAATAATATTTGATATTTTCATAAGATTAAAATACTAAATGTAGCTGCTATGAGTAAAAAAAAAGTGAAGAGCAATATGCTAATGAACATGATTCTGCAATATCCTAAATAGTACTAGCAGCACACAATTAGTGTACAGTTTTGTCCCGCTTAGTCCTGAAAATGTGAAGATGTTGACTGTGGTATTTGACAACCAGATGAGAGCACTGTGGTTGCTGTGCGTGCTGGTGGGCGGGGCTTGTGCTGGTGTGCATGACGTCATCCAGAAGAGCGCCCAACGCAAGAAAGGTGAACCGATACTTTCATCTTTTCTTACATTGTACGTTAGGCGTGTGTGTCATTTCGTTATGTTAGTTGTACGTTTTTTATATGTGATGTGTTTTCACAAAGTTAGGCTTACTTCTCCGGAAGTGAAATTTAGTCTAATCCTTCTTTTAATTCCCTGTAAAATTATGTAAAATACATGGTGGTAGCTCCCAATCCCAAAATGGACATTTTTGTCGAAAATTCATATTTTGAGCATTTTGAGCACCCCCGCAAAAGCGTCGACCGGCCCTCGGTGATAAAAAGGTCGGAGACCACTGCTCCAACGTTACCCTCTTCGCTTTCCTCTGCAGTGTCCCTCCTCAACCCGCAGCTAGAGGGCACCGTTCCCGACCGGTCACCAGCTGCGGCCCCGCCTGCCGGTCCCGCCTTTCCCGCTGACCTGACGCAGCGAGAGGCGCTGCCGTCCGACTTCCTTTTCGGCGACAACGTCAACCTGGAGTGGCGCCCGTGGAACGGCTCGCTGCCCGACGGCGCGGTGGCAATCTACAACGGCTACACGGAGCGCACCGACTACGTGTGCATGTACAAGTGCGAGGCGGGGTTCTACAACGCCGCCCTGGGGCCCTACTGCCGCTACCCATACGGGGACGCCGAATACTATGCCCCCGAGTTCCACGTCCTGGCCAATAGGGACAACTTTGAGTTCCTGGAGTGGAAGGAAGGTTCGTACGGCTCGGTGCCGCCCCACTCGGTGCGGACTTGCCTCGGCGCCGGGATCTTTGTGGGCAGGAACAAG
Source organism: Hippichthys cyanospilos (assembly GCF_059441005.1). Classification (NCBI taxonomy): domain Eukaryota; kingdom Metazoa; phylum Chordata; class Actinopteri; order Syngnathiformes; family Syngnathidae; genus Hippichthys; species Hippichthys cyanospilos. The sequence goes on along the minus strand of NC_142369.1, from coordinate 11,917,788 downwards.
TACGGCCTGGGCAAGGTGGTCCCGCAGTTCGAGGCCTTCTTCCTGACAATGACAATAATTATTATTACAAGAATCCTGATAATCAGAATAATAAAATAATATTTGATATTTTCATAAGATTAAAATACTAAATGTAGCTGCTATGAGTAAAAAAAAAGTGAAGAGCAATATGCTAATGAACATGATTCTGCAATATCCTAAATAGTACTAGCAGCACACAATTAGTGTACAGTTTTGTCCCGCTTAGTCCTGAAAATGTGAAGATGTTGACTGTGGTATTTGACAACCAGATGAGAGCACTGTGGTTGCTGTGCGTGCTGGTGGGCGGGGCTTGTGCTGGTGTGCATGACGTCATCCAGAAGAGCGCCCAACGCAAGAAAGGTGAACCGATACTTTCATCTTTTCTTACATTGTACGTTAGGCGTGTGTGTCATTTCGTTATGTTAGTTGTACGTTTTTTATATGTGATGTGTTTTCACAAAGTTAGGCTTACTTCTCCGGAAGTGAAATTTAGTCTAATCCTTCTTTTAATTCCCTGTAAAATTATGTAAAATACATGGTGGTAGCTCCCAATCCCAAAATGGACATTTTTGTCGAAAATTCATATTTTTGTCAATAACACAAAAATAATCTGTCCTGAAAACGCATCACATACATATATTTATATTTGTCTAATGACTATTATTTTACTATTTACTACTATCTATTTTTATCTATTGTATTGAATTTTAATGTATTGAATTCAAATATTTGGTGATTTATTATGATGACGTTTAAATTTGCCGTTTAATTTTTTTTGTTGAATTAAAAAAATCGCACTAATACTTACCGTTTTCTATTTATGTAACTCAATAACTATTTTATGATTATTTGTAAATTAAGCATGGATTAGATTAAAAACAAACTGAATTTAGCGCTAAACATATTTTTTTCATTTTATTAAATAATAATGTAAAATAACAAAAGAATGATTATTATTAAAGTACAGTATTTGGTGCCTTGGTGTCCTCTAACGCAGCGGTGCCCAACCACCGGTCCGCGGCCCGGTACCGGTCCGTGGATCTACTGGTACCAGGCCGCGTGGGCCGCACCCAAAATAATGTTTTGGAACTGATTTAGTTCAACAGTCCATTCATTCATTTGTGTTTTATTTGGCTTGAGCTTTGTTTTTTTTAGCGCCGCCTCTGGCCGCTGTTGATATTACATCTTGTATTAAGAAGGACTTAATGTAATTTGCATACATTTTTGAACATTTTGAGCACCCCCGCAAAAGCGTCGACCGGCCCTCGGTGATAAAAAGGTCGGAGACCACTGCTCCAACGTTACCCTCTTCGCTTTCCTCTGCAGTGTCCCTCCTCAACCCGCAGCTAGAGGGCACCGTTCCCGACCGGTCACCAGCTGCGGCCCCGCCTGCCGGTCCCGCCTTTCCCGCTGACCTGACGCAGCGAGAGGCGCTGCCGTCCGACTTCCTTTTCGGCGACAACGTCAACCTGGAGTGGCGCCCGTGGAACGGCTCGCTGCCCGACGGCGCGGTGGCAATCTACAACGGCTACACGGAGCGCACCGACTACGTGTGCATGTACAAGTGCGAGGCGGGGTTCTACAACGCCGCCCTGGGGCCCTACTGCCGCTACCCATACGGGGACGCCGAATACTATGCCCCCGAGTTCCACGTCCTGGCCAATAGGGACAACTTTGAGTTCCTGGAGTGGAAGGAAGGTTCGTACGGCTCGGTGCCGCCCCACTCGGTGCGGACTTGCCTCGGCGCCGGAATCTTTGTGGGCAGGAACAAGTACGGCCTGGGCAAGGTGGTCCCGCAGTTCGAGGCCTTCTTCCTGCCGTGGGAAGGCGACGAGTACTGGTATAAGAAATATCAGGTCCTGACCATCAACCGGGATGCGTACACGCAGCACATCTCCCACGTTCGTTACGACCTGGACCACGTGGCTATCTTCCAGTACCCGCCCGAGACCATGCGCATGTCCGCCGTCACCAACAATGAGTGCCAGGTTGGGAATAAGCACAACAGTGTCTCGAAATTCCGCAACTCGTCTTCCAATAGTAAAAATTTACTTACACCATGTTAAAAATTTCCATTAAATTTCCAGTGAATTCCGCATAAATACCCATTGAAGACACTTTTCAAATATCCTGGAAATTGACCGTAAATTTATTGCAAATTTTGTGCCTCTTTACCTTACATGAAGTTACACCAAATGTCTTTAAATTCTTCCCGTTCCTTATGAAGAGTATCCAAATCCAAAAATATTCCAGTTACCTATCTGAAATGTTACCTAAAATTTAACCGATCACAAATTGTATTCTTTCTTTTCTGAAAGAATCAGAAACTCAAAATTAATTCATTTCAATCTACAGATTTCCACAGAAATTCACAACGGCTTTTTTGTCATACTTTTCATACAAATTGACAGAAATCAGAAATATTTAAAAAATGTACTGGAATTATCTGTCCTTTTACTTGAATGTGAGACATTTTTATTACATAGACAACAATTCCTACTTTACTATAAATCTCAAGGAAGTGCAATGGAATAATTCCAATCTGTACAAAGGGGATTTAAATGTTCATTTCAAATTGCGATGGAGATTTATTCAAAACGTTCCAAAAATTTACTGGAAATTTTCCACCCCTGCACTTGAATTCCATTGACATTTACTTGATATGAATTCCATGGAAATTAAATTTACAAAAATTTTGAAATTTGAAACTTCATTTCAAATTCCAATGGGATTTTATGAAAAACGTGATAGACTTTTGCTTGGAAATTTTCACCTTTGCCATACATTTCCTTTTAATTATGCTCACGTCCCCTAAATTCACCATTATTGCCAATAGGTTATGAGTTGGAAAACGGTGCTTTGATTATTTCCTCATGCTAAATGTCACGCCACTGTCCATTTCTCTTTCAGGCGGTGAGTAAGACGGTCACCATCTCCAAAACCAGCGAGAAGGAGACCACGTGGAACATCGGCCGAGCCACCATGCTGGGCATAACGGGCAGCATCACGGCCAAGATCCCGCTGATCGGGTCGGGCGGTCTGGAGCTGAGCGGCGAAAAGACGCTGCAATTCTCCCGCGGGACCACCCTGGTGGAGGCCATCTCCCACTCCGTGTCGGTGGAGCTGACGGTGCCGCCCAACCACTGGTGCCGGGTGCGAATGGAGGGCCGCAAGTTGAAGGCCGACGTCCCGTACACGGCCCGCCTCAGCCGCACGTACCGCAACGGCGACACTCAGTGGACGTCTGTGTCGGGCACCTATGACGGCGTCCAGATCGGAGAGGTGCGCGCCGTGGTGGACCGGTGCATGCCGGTGGACGACGCGCAGCCCTGCCCGTCGCCGTGACAACCGTGATGTAATCACGTGCCGACACTCGACCGCAATAAAGCCTTGACGACATTTTTTGTTTGATTGTTTTCGCTTTCTAAAGAAGGGAGGGATTCAATCCGAGTTTGACCTTTTTTAGTAAGAGAGCAGTTGAAATTAGAAACCTGGTTTAGGCTTTCAAGTGAGGGTTAAGTTAGCATTTTGAAGTTAAAGTAGGATTAGAGTTAGCAAAAGAATTACACATCTTGTATCAATTTAAATGGAAAACATGCTTTGTTTTAAGACATCGCTAGCGCTAATGATATGATCAAAGGATGCTATTCTAATGCTAACAGGTAGTTAGCATTGATACAATATGAGAGAATGATGAATTTAATTGTATTATATTATATTATATTATATTATATTATATTATGTTATGTTATGTTATGTTATGTTATGTTATATTATATTATATTATATTATATTATATTATATTATATTATATTATATTATATTATATTATATTATATTATATTATTCAATTACAATGTTTTTCTGTTTTCATTGTAATGATGTAAATCAAAATGTAAAGGTTGTCCCTTTATACGGTGTTTTTTTTTATATCACATGGTGCGCAAAGCACTTTACGGGGCTCACATTCACCCATTCACGCTCATATTCATGTGTAACATGTAAACATGATGAGTCAGCGGCTTTTTTCTTGGAACTTGGAACAAAATATTCTCATGAGTCAACTCAACTTCTTAAGTCAAATATAGTTGTGAAAAACTGAGATAAAAATATCAATAATAGGAGTAATCATTAAAATTATGCAAATATTTTCAATCACATAGAGTTCATACAAATCATTAAAACAAAATAATATATAGGTATTAAAATCAATACATAATATTACTAATATATATATATATATAATAATAATATAATAAAATAACAGTATAATAATAAGTATTAAAATCAATAAAACAATACGAATGCACGTAAGATAAATGAAAAATCATTATATTTCCAGATATAATAAATAAGTCATTTAAAACACTTAATGCAAATAACACAAATGCTTTTGAATAATAATCAAAATAGTACACATAAAAGAATGACTATACAACATGAAAACACGAATAGTACACATAGTACAAAAAGTTAAAAAACAACAATATAAATCATATCACACTGAGAATTAAAATTATTAGATAAAATCCCAATCAATGAAATGATACAAATGATGCAAAACAATTAAAAGGATAAACATGAATACAATAATATGATTGCAAAAAAATCCAGATTTCATAAAAAATAACAAAAAAAGTATGTTTATGATGTCCTTGTGCGTGAATAATGTAAGCCACAGAAGGGTGAAGGCCGCGCTGGGTGACCTTGAAACGAAGGTCGACCTGGCTGTCACCTTCACTGTCAAGGTCACATTCAGCCCGTGTCCCTTTCTTATCACTTATGACAAAACACCAAAGCTAATATTCTTATCTGTTGCGATAACCTAAGTCAATCTTGCCACTTTATCAGTTCCCTAAGTAAACGGAGAGATTTCAAAGTGTTAGCTTGCATCTCCCTATCTTGCCCTCACTTTGGATGTCGTCCTCGCCACCCAAAACTAATTGCCTTGCATTTTCAACCCTAACCATATGCTCCAAACGTGTATTGGTCAAAAATTTGGAATGGCAGTGAAATTGTTGCATTATAGCGCCAACTGCTGGTGAAAAAAACTAATTGCATGTTAGCTTGTGTTGGACTTGGCGGATGCTCGCCACAAGTACACAATTAGGCTCATACTCAGATCCATCTTGAGTTTCAAGCAAAGGAGGAGACTTTCAAATGAGGATCTCACATAAACTTTTAAAAGCAGAGTTAGGGTTTCAAGGGAGAGTTTGAACTAGGGTTAGGGTTTCAAATTAGTGGGTTGGGGTTAGGGTTAGAAACTAGGAGTGGGTTTCAGTTAGGGTTAGGGTTAATATTAGGGTTAAGATTTCAAAAGAGTTAGTTTCCAAGTATGGTATCAAATTAGAGTTTCAAAGTAGGGTTTCAAATCTGGGTTTCCAAATAGGGCTATGTTTTCGAATAAGTGATAGAGTTTCAAAATAAGTTTTCACAAGGGTCACACTTGTTGAATTTTCAATTGGGTTTAGGGTTTCAAACTAGGGTTGGGTTTCAAGGTAAGGTTAAAGTAGGATTATGCTCTCAGTGTAAAGTTACAAACTAGGCTTAGGTTTTCCAAGTAAGGTTTGAAATCAGGGTTAGGGTTTTTTACATTGGTTCTAAAGTAATGTTTGAATGCAAGACTGAGTTTTCCCAAAGATTTTTCGACAAGGGTTAGGTTGCCATTGATTTGTTGATGCTTCAAAGCGCGTTAGCCGTGTCTTGTCTCCTTTATTTTATATTGGGGTCAAAGGTTGTCACGGAGGCATTTAAACGGCTTTCGCTCGCGCCAAACGTTGAGACCAACGCGGCAGACAAGCAACCGTCAACAAGGTAAAGCTCCACTGCAAACATTTAAAAAAAAGCATAAAAATGCTGAAATAAAAGTTAAAATGGTCTCTTATATTGAACAAAATAACTTTCGTAAAAAAAAAATCATTAGTGAACCTTTTGTAAGAAAAATACTATAATAGTTTATTCAACAATTCTTATTTTATTCATTTATTTTATTATTTCCCAAAAAAAGAGTGTATTCATGTATTTATTTTGCAGATGAGGGCGTGTCTTGTTGCAGTGGTGTCCATGCTTCTGCTGGAGCTCTGCCGCCCGACACTGCAGGCAAACTCTCTTGATGCCCCGCGTCACTCCAGTGAGTCACACCGAGATAAATACACATTATTTTAATGTAAAAAAGTGTAACCTCAGTCCGAGAAAAATATATATATTATTCTTGTAAAGACTACTTAAAATGTAATTCTTTAAGAAAAAAGCATTTCTAAGCATTTCTGTATTTTTTTTTTCATTTTGAAAAATAGAACTTTTTCTTGAATGGTGTTGAAAAAAAGACTCAATTTGAACAAATATTAATTTGAGGTGAAAATAAATACTACATCATTTGTGACAAGAATACAAAAACATATTTTTAAATTTTGAAGAATACAACGTTCTGTAGAAGTTAATGCATTTTTGTGGAGGAAAAAAAAACAATTTTCTTGAAAGGTACTTGTGAAGAATGAAATATTTATCTGAGGTGAAAACTACAACATTTTTAACAAAATTACAATAACATTTGTATTTTTTTTTTAATTTCGAAGAATAATTCTTCCTGTAGAGTACAACTTGTAAAGACATGACCGGTGTCTGGACAAATATTAATTTGAGGTGGGAAACAAATACGACTCAATTTTTGGCAAAACTACAATCCCAGTACAACCTTCTAAAAAAAAAAAAAAAAACATTTTGTGGAGACATTTTCTTGACTTGTGTTGAGAAGGGATGACTCCGATTCATTTAAAAAGTAAGATTTATTTTTTTCCTTTTGCGATTTTTCCTCTTGAATATTTGAGGTGGAAAAATTGTTCATCTTGAACAACACAACTGTTCAGGAAATTATATTCTGAATACGATATGTCGTTTGAAAACGTTTTCAAATTGTGCAAACGTTTTTGCGTGGCCGTGTGTGAGAAGAAACGTACCCGAATGAGGCCTCGGGGGAGGTGGTCCCGCCCCTAGAGGTGTCCCGTAACCCCGCCCCACGAAACCCGGGCTCCTCCTCCTCCTCCTCCTCCTCGGCCGACTTCGGCGAGCACGCCAACCTCAGGTGGGTCCCATGGAACGGCTCGCTGCCCGACGGGGCGGTGGCCATCTTCAACGGCTACGCGCAGCGCACCGACTACGTGTGCAAGGTGAAGTGCGAGGCGGGTTTCTTCACGAGCGACACCTGCCGCTACCCCTACGCCGATAAGGAGTACTCGTCGAGCGCGTTCGACGTGCTGGTCAACGTGGACCGCTTCGAGTTCCTGGAGTGGGAAGAGGACTCGTACGGTTCGGTTCCGTCGCACGCCATCAGGACGTGCCGAGGCGTCGACATCTTTGTGGGCAAGAACAAGTACGGCCTTGGCAAGGTGGGCGCGCGTCACTTGCCAAAATAACACTCGGATGTTCGTGGAAAAAGAAACCACTTTTTGTTCTTGCAAAAAAATCCTAAGAGTTTACTACCTCATAACGTAAACGTATTACGCTAGAAAAGTGTTATATTTATATAACTTTAAAACAACAACTTCAAATGTATCCGTGTTTTTTATTACTGTCCAAAATAGTAAAAGCACAACATCACTATTAATCATAAAACCTTTAACATTAGCAATAATCCTAAAATACAACAGTTTTTCATTTCTTACAAAATTCAGCTCATTTTTATACTTTTATCATTTCATACAAAATCATCTCGCTGGCCGGATTAAACCCATTTGTGGCCAGAACTGGCCCGCGGGCTGTATGTTGGGCACCCTTGCCTTACACAAACCTTTAACCTGCATAAATGCTGTAAAAAAAAGAAAAAGTTAACGGAGTGTACAGTTTTAAGTATACTTACATAATTCCGACAGAATTTAATCTTATTTATGGTCAGTGTGGCAAGGGGGGCTTTGCAAACTATAACTGTGCTAGAATGTATTTTGCACTTCATACCGTGAAAGGTATCACATTAAAAACAATAAATGTATCATGTTAAAACAAAGAAAATGCATGACGTTAAAATATTGACATTATAACATTACTCGCAGATTGTAAATTGTCCTATGTAAAAATGTGACATTTATGTTTAAAATATGAAATTTAGATTTTTTTGGGAGTAAAATGATAAAATTTGAAATCTCTCATAACAAAAAACCATCCACATTAAAATGAAAAATGTATCATGTTGTAACATGAAACCTAGCACATTGTAACATTAAATTTTCTGAGATGAAACATTAAAATGAGAAATCTGTCCTTCTAAAGTGAAACACGAGATTAGAATAACTTATGTGAACAATGATAACATGAAACATATAATACAAAAGAACTGTATCACGTTATCATCCGTTTTTGCATTATGTGAAAGTCAATCATGTTGAAATGATAAATTTCACACAATGCAAAAACAGATGATTGTTGCACTTACATTACGTGAAAGTTATCATGTTGAGATGCGATTCATCATGTTACACTGTAAAACTTATCACATTAGATTATGAAATACATAAAACCTAGTCAGTTAGAATCCATCACGTTATAAGAAACTTATGGGACATAACTTATTATGTAATAACATGCCATTTTTTTCTGGTGCAGCAGCACTTCTTGTTACAACATTCCATACAACATTTGAATGAAAATCATTACAAAGAAATGCGAGATAAGTGTGAAACCGAGTTAAATGAATGGCGCAAAGGTGGTGAGCCAGCACGAGGCCTTCTTCCTTCCGTGGGAGGGCGACGAGTACTGGTACAAGAGCTACCAGGTCCTGCGGGTCAACCCGGACGTGTACAGCCAGCACATCTCGCACGTGGAATACGCCGTGGACCAGATGGAGCTCTTCCACCACCCGCCCGAGACCCTGCAGCTGGCCCAAGTCACCAACCTGGAGTGCCACGCCGTTCGCAAGACGGTGACGCTGGAGAAGACCAGCACCAGCGAGAAGACCTGGGACACGGGCCGGGAGACCCGCAACGGCTCCGTGTCCACCATGAAGGCCAAGGTGCCCATCCTGGGACCCGGCACGGTGGACTTCACCAAGGAGCAGACGGTCACCTTCTCGGAGGGGACCAGCCTGCTGGAGGCGGTCGGCCACTCGCTCAGCGTGGAGCTGGTGGTGCCGCCCAACTTCTCGTGCGGCGTCAGGATGGACGGACGCAAGATGACCGCCGACATCCCCTTCAAGGCCCGGCTGAGTCGCACCAACCACAACGGGGACACGCACTGGACCTCCGTCACGGGGACTTACGACGGCGTCAGCGTGGGCGAGATCAACGCCGTGGTGGAGCGCTGCCGCCCCGTGGCCGACGCCGTTCCGTGCCAGCTCATGGAGCGATGAAAAAGATGGCGTCTTATAAAATGGGATTCTTCACGAAGAAATAAAAGCTTTTCATGAACGTGTGCTTTTGTTGTCGTTTGTGTTTGGCCGCAAATAATGCTACCCCGCTAATCATCAAACGATCGCTGTGTTTCACTCTTCAGTTATATTTAACTTTATTTCGGACATTTCATCTTTCATCTTTCGAAAATCTAATGTGCAAGACATTTCAATAGACTCATTACTGAAGTTCATTCTTTTCCCTAAATAAAATGTTCAAACTGTGGGTTAAAGTGGCTTACCCGAGGTCTTCTAAAACCTCTTTTTGTTATCGTGTTTCGCTCTTTTATCGTTTTCATCTCAATTTAGTCGGGGCGGGAATCTTTGGCAGCCTCACAATTCGATTCTCATTTGGGGGTCTGCGATTTGATTCAGAATTGGTTTTTGACAATGATTTTGCATGCAAAATGATTTTATTGCCAATGTTTTCTGCTTCAATCGTTGTGCAAACAATCGTCATGATCTTCTCCAGTCTGCTTTGCAAGACAGAATGACAAACGGAGACATTAAAAGTGTCCATTTATTCATTAATTAAATTTTGAATGATAAGGAAAGAGCCTCACATGCAAACTTTATTCTTTATTTCGATTCTTTGGCATACAAACCACTACTAGAATAGGGGACAGAAGCCCACTTATTTCAATAGGTGTTGTAAACATCATTGACTAGATGGACAAATTATTGTAATTTTATAGATTTATAGAAATCCCACATTGTTTAGATATATGTATTTATTAGCACATTTTACTTTTTGAGCATGACATGTCTGACACACAATGACAGCATGGTTGACGCGTTTTTAGCGCCCTTAATCAGTGTTTTGTTTTTGTTTTGTTTTTTCCCAGTGGCAGTGTGTTGATATTGGTCTACAGGTCATGACGCGGAAATAACAATCAAATAAAGCTAATTGGTGTAATTTGAGCAGTTTTTGCTGATATTTGGACATCCTCATCATTTAAAAATCTTATCTTGTAATGTTACAACTTTATTGTTGTTGTATTTTAAGTTTCTTTTTCATTGTTTCTGTTCTTGTTTTATTACTATTCATTTCTATTCTTATTGCTATTTATTTATCGCTCGAACTTGGAATGTACCCTGTTACTCGGGGAAATGAATGGAATAAGATTTTCATTATGTGGTACACTACTACTATACAGTACATATGACAATAAAACTATTGAATCTTAAAAGGATACACTGTATTCTTAATAACATTTTAACGTTTGTCTTTGTATAATGTTGTTTTTTTTCTTTGCTAGATGTTGTATTCCTGTAAATTTGAGGGAAGCATGTTTTGCTTTGCAGTGTGAAATTTGGTAGGCACGTCTATTATGAGTTGAACCCCCAAAAGGTCACAAAGAGCTACTCCAGAAAAGAGTCTTTCATTTTGGTTTGAATGGCTCCTGGTGGACTTCCATGGCTCTTGATTTAAACGTAGGCGCTCCTCTCATTATAAAGCAAAAACCGGTCGTCTAAAAATTATAACAACTTGTAAAGGGCATGTTCTTAAATGAATCAATCTCAAGTGCACACATTTTGCTTGTGGAATTGGATGTTGTAGTTCTCAACTCACTACGCCAGATGTCGCTGTGTGCTACTGAAAGAAAAGCAGACTTATCTTAGAAGAAGAAGAAGAAGACGAGGAAGGGCTTTAAAATGACTGCGAGTGAATACTGAATTCGTTTTGATATTACTTATATAATGTCCCAAATGTCTCTCTCTCCTTGTTTTCCGCTTCACCGCTTTTAGTCTTTCGAGTTTTTTCTGTTGTTTAAAAGCATTAATAGCTCGCAAGACACCACGTGCTAACCCGTGATTGCTAAACGTACTAGCAGATTAGCAGTTTAAGCTACCACAGAGGGTAAACGAAAATAATGCTTTCCGCAACGATCGCAGTCTTTTATTCCACTTTGTCACCGGCCGAATGATAACGCGCATATTCGTCGGTATATTTTCGTGCCTTTGTTGCACTTTGAGCCTGCCACGCCGCTACTTTCTGATCATGCAACGTTTTTTGACGAGAATTGTCAGCCGCCTCTGGCTGTACGAGCCGGTGGCAACGGCGATGAGCTCCGAAACACAAGTGCAAGCACAAGCTCGACGAAGGATGGTAAGTCACCAGATATCTTCTTAAATATATATTTGTCTTATCTGCGATGTCACCAAAACTTCACTTTGGGCTGAAGTGATTTTCAAAAACTCCCGCAATGCTCATCCAAATTTAGTCTGAGCGAAACTCCGCTTGAAGGCACTCTTTAAATAATAATTGCCTAAGGGTTTAAACAAGCCTCATCCTTATAACCTATAAGTTAAGATTGATTCTGAACAAGTACTGTCAGCTCTTCGATTCGGCAAGTGATACATCGTCTCATTTTTTACCTTTAGTTTATTTGACATGCTGTCATGCTTACGATAAGTGAATGAAACATGGAGAGAATGCATACAGGTTAATTGCTGTACAATTAACTGCAATGCAGAGTGTAAGACTTGATCAATCAAAAATGATTGTGTACAATGTTATGAGAACTGGTCACATGATAATTAATATTAAGCTTATTCAGTCAAGGGGGAAATGATTACGACACTCAGATTATGAAAAAGAAATGCTTTTCACACAAAAAAAATGAAGATACTCCCTAATTATTAAATTCTATAAAACAAAACCTGAACATACTTTTTTTTCCCAAAATGTGACTTTATTCTCATGCTATGACTTGATTGTATATAAAAAATGTTTCTTTTTTCCCCCCATGGTATTTTTTTCCCTAAAAATACTGTTATTTTAATAGTCAACTTTGGAATATAAACGTTTTCTGTGTTTAACATTTTTTCCTGAATTATGGACTTGATTTAAAACAATTGTTTTATCATTTGTCTTATGTATATATAATATACAAGTATATGATGTAAGTGAGGGTAAAAATAACTATAAAGAAATTGTGTGCAAAATGACATATAGTAGTCACAATCACACATAACAGGGACACAAAGACTGAAACAGAAACAAGGGACAATGGGCACAATGGAGCCTGCCCTTGCGGGGGTGGCACGGGTGCCAGGAGCCGACCTCTCTGGACGCTTCTGGAAGGACGCCTTGGGTCTTCATGCAACGTAAAGAAAAAACAAAAGCTTGGAAGCGGGACGCAAAGTTGGCACACAGCAAAGTCACATGTTTTGTCCTCTTAATTTTTGAAAAAATATTACACTCTAATTAATGCCATTTCGATTCCCATATAATTTCTACTCCTTCCATCAACAATTTTATTCTCATACTAGCTAGTTTATTGCTCATGAGAACCTCTTCTCAATTGCCTTATCTTTATAAAAAAAAACTAGTTAAAGAATCGCTCATTAAAAATAAATTTAATCCTTTAATGTTATTATCAATTTTATTTGTTATATTAATTTTTTTGTAATATAATGTAATGTTAGATTTAGATTTTATTTTCTAATGATTTTTTTCTCTTTTAATCATCATGTTATCTCCTTTCTTATAGTCAAAATAAAAATTCTTGAATAATTATGAATCACTATTCACACTGAGTGATAATTACTTTTTTACAACTTCAAATGTTTCTCTTTTTTTTCCTTGACGTGGAAAAATAAAATTACGCACCACAGTTTCTTAATTTCTGACTTTTTTCCCCATAAATTCTTTGAGCAAAACATGACCTTTTTAAGATTACAGTTTTCCCTAAAAATGAATCGATAACATTAAAATTTCTCCCAAAGAAGGTCATTGTTTTAGCATTATTTTACTTGACTTTTGTCTTATTTTACTTTTAAAAAAATCTTTAAAAAAAGAAAAAAGTCTTGTGACATTTGGGGGGCAAAAAAACACATCATGAATCATGATTTTTTTTTGTGTGTGAATTTTTATATAGTTTTTCCTAAATATTTACTGATCTGATCCTGGGCTGCGCCACTATTCTCCTTTTGTTCCATGCACTACAGGTGGTGGGCCTGGGTAACCCGGGCATGGATGGCACCCGGCATAGCGTGGGCATGGCGGTGGTGGGCGCCCTTGCCGCTCGTCTGGGCCTGGATGAACGTTGGCGCGGCGACAGGCAGTTGTGCGGCGAGGTGGCGGTGACGAAGGCGGGCCACCTGGTGCTGCTTCGCCCCCGAGTTCTGATGAACGTCAACGGCGTGGCGGTGGCCAAAGCGGGTAAAAAAAAAAAAAAGCCGCCACCATTGACTTCTATAAAAGCAGACTGTAACACGTTCCCCTGCTGTTTAGCCAGCAGATATGGCATCCAACCCGAGGACATCTTGCTGGTCCACGACGAACTGGACAAACCTTTGGGGAAGGTCGCCATCAAACACGGAGGAAGCGCCAGGTTTGTACACAAACGCCACTTTCATGCAGTGTGCCAGTGAAGCGATTCATCAAGTAACTTGAATCATATGATTGCTAAAAAACGTTTCTTTGAACAAACAGCTAGCCGCGTTCTAGAACTCACGCCGGCTAACTCTCTCATTCGATGACGCTCACGTCAATCATCAGGCCAGGCCCCAGCTATTAAAGCCATACACTTTCAAAGCCGCAGATATTTCACATGAAAAGCAAAGCTGGCACTTCTGTAGATCGTAGTAGGGCTGGAGTTGAAAATGCTCAATTAATTTATTAAATACACCTATTTTGTTTGATCTCCTGGTGAAAAGCTGATCCGTTCTTTTCTGTCCACAGGGGTCACAATGGCGTCCGGTCGTGCATGGATTGCCTTCGCTCAGACGTGAGTACATATTTTGTGACTGGCGGCTCCCAACTAGAACCTCAATGCGTTTCGTCCTTTCGGTTCCCCGCCTTCAGGTGATGCCAAGGCTACGGGTGGGCATTGGGCGCCCGACGGGAAAGACTTCGGTGGAGCGCCACGTCCTTGGCCGCTTTGGTGCCGAGGAGCGAAAAGTACTGGACTCTGTTTTGGTTCAGAGTGTCGATATATTGATGGCTCAGCTCCAAGATCAAGATGATGAAGAAGAAAGGTGCTTGTCTTCCTCCCCGCCACCAGGGGGCAGACCAGCCAAAGGCGCCAGCATAGAACCTTTGCAGACACGCACATAGCATATGGAAGCTAGCCGGTTAACAATGGACGCTAACGCAGCCTCAGCTTTAAACTTCTGGCAAAGATGAACTCCATTCACTACACCACAATCAAGTGTTAAGGAGCAACCTACAAAAACAAAAGCTGATATTGACTTACAAAGATTACAAAGATACCTACAAAGAATATGCTGGCCATTACTCACGAATATTGAAGTTCTTGTGTTCACAAATAAGTGCCACGATCCCTAATTGGCCAACAGGTGTGGCAACCTTACAAAATAAAATGTCACGGCACTCACGTCTACCATTTGTGATTTGTTGAATATGCTGCTAATGGTTAGCATTGAATGCTAACAATGGTATACAATCATGTTCAGTGTTATTTTTCTGGATAAAACAGTTCAGTCAGTGTTTTTTTTTTCTGGATAAAATACAACGTACCAACCTCATGTACTCACAATATCCAAAGAAATGTACTTTGTTCAGGTGCTGGAAATATTTTCCATAAAGTTAGTTGGTCAAAAGTGAGTTGTGCAATGTTTTTCTCCATTAGCTTCACATTAAAAGGCTAATCATGCATGGGCAAACTACGGTCCGGGCCCTGTTAGTTTTTTTTGTTTTTTTTAACCCTGCTTGCCAAACGTACTTGTCATTGCAAGACTTTGTGAGTTGTGTCATTGATATAGAACAATACCAGCCGTCCGTCAGAGGGGGAGCCCACTTTCCAGCGCTGTTTTACACAAACAAGCGGGTGCGAGGGGACTCAGGGGAGGGGTCAAGGGTGGAGGGCAGGAGAAGAAACGTCCGTCGCGAGCGGGTCGCAAATGAATGGGGGCTTTACAGAGAACCGTGCGCGGAGCGCCACTACTAGCGAGCAGTCCCCGATTCTCGACAGGCCTGCAGCGGCTTGCCTCGGAGCAGGTGGCTGGTGGCAGGAGAAGCATTAGAATCGGCTTCCAGCAGAAGTTTAAACACACTTGAGGCCTGCAGACGGCGGGGACGAGCAGGTGCATAGGCAAGCTCCGGAATTCCCGTTTTTTTTTTTCTGCTTACTCCAAATAGGAATAAATCGAGTGGATTTTCTGCAAGTTGTTCCCGTTCTGTGGGCTCTCGCGGCTGATTGTCCAAACGCAATTCTCGTGGAAATGTTCCCAAATCCAACGCGAGAATTGTGCGTGGACATCTGTTGCTGGCCGCTCGTGCACGACACACTCGCTCCGCTTGCGCGGCCGCGTGCCTGTTTTCGCCTTAATTGCACTTGTCGTTTTGTTTTTGTTTTGTTTTTTTTGTTTTTTTTTTGCATGTTTAAAGAGTAAAAACTAACACAAAGATTTTTTTGCATTTGTTGTTGGGCTAAATTTATGTCGGCTTAGTAAAAACAGTGATGGGTGCGAACATTTGTTGTCCACTTAGTTTTTTTCACGGGGATTAAAAAATTTGCATAATTCTTGAGTAATGTATCATTTTCTTTCTTTTGAGAAGGTCCGGAAGGTGCCATTGATGCAAGTACGTGCATATTGTTTGCAGCAGAACTAAGAATATTTTGAGAGGGAGATGTTAACCTAGAACGTGATCATTAGTTGTTTTAGATTAAGCGAAAGAAGTAAGGAGCGGTTGAATTTCACGGTTTAGGAGCCCAACTGGGATGCATAGTCATGCTCTCACACGGCTTTGATGACCCTAATCCTGAACATACATAAGTGTGTGTGGTGCTGCTGCGAATGCAACTACACAGAGACGATAAAACTAAACACTACCAACAACACAAAAACGCATCTATTCATTCTTTTTCTTTTCACAAGCTTTAGTTTGGGCTAACTTATTTAGAACACAAGTCTGCTAGCACATTGTGATTACCATCATATGCTGTGGGAACTGAGTGGCTCATCAATCAAAAGTGTTATATCCTTTGTCCTGAATAAGCCTGGCCACCCATCTGAACCAAACGCAAAGGCCAAGGTCAAATGGCCTTTCCGCAAAGAACCCCACCCCTATTTTGACCCATTCCAATCACATATCAGATTGAACCTGGTTTCTGGCACTTTCAGGTTTCTTACTGTTTTTGTAGGTCAATTTATGACAAGGCGAGTTAAACTCTTAAGGACGCCTGAAAACAACTGAATGACCTTAAAACAGTGGCTTTGAACCCAACTGGCAGATTCCTTGTTTTTTCAGGCATGCCTTCTTATATGAAAAAAGAAAAAAATCTCAATTCAAACTTCCATTCATAATAGACATGTCTACCAAATTTCATGTTTCTCAGTGAAACTATCCTCAGACCGGCTGCATTTTTCCAAGAAACGTCAACACACAAAGCGTTGGGACTTTTTTTTTTGTCTAGTGGCCCTTTTAGACCTCGCTTGTGACCCCCGCCATGACAAGCATCCATGGAAAATTTGCATGTGAAAGAAGCTAGGCCAAAAGAAAGAAAATGGGGGGGACTAGAGGGCGGGGTCTTCCCTGACAGATGTGGAGGGCTTGACGGGGGAGCTGCAAAGCAGGAGGGAAATAGGACAACTTTCTTACTTTGTGCCGATTGTGACGGGAAGTAGTTTGGATGGGGGAGGAAGGAAGGGAAAAGTTAGCAAATGTGTCTGTGAGGTCATCTCCTCCTCCAACGTAGATATCACAGACGCAGACGTGGCTGTCGTCACCATGACATCATCATTTCATCAACAGATGTCTCCGAAATGACACGACCATTAGATGAAACAAATACACAATTATTACACTCATACACAACCCCAAAACAACCCGTCCACTAACCCACCATTACACACCAACAAAATGCAGACAACAGAAAATAATCTTCCTAAACATTAAAAAAAACTAAGCATTTACACAACACATCTAAATAACAATTTGCCACCACAACACACTAAAAAAATGCATCCCCCCTAACAGGGCAGAATGACACAACATATAGAAAACCAATTGACATCAACGTCTGCATAATCCCTACAAAACTACAAATCAAGAGAGCACATCATCTCAACATAACACTTAAAACACAATATTCATGTCTACACAATGTAAACCACAACACTAATAAAATGACATGCACGCGCCACAATACATGCAACTGCACACCCGCAATTACACTAAAATTTCACACAACTCCAACACATTCGCAACTTAAATAATTCTCCACAACCATTACAAAACTACACGTAGCATACAAAGCCACAATGCACAACACCACAACACTCGCATATCCACTCCATGACTATACCCCAAACCACACAATAAACACTGCAAAACCACTATTACACAACAGAACCACAAAACACATCCACAAAATGACACAATTACACATCTACTACGCAACTTTAACACACACATTGTACAACTACACAACACAGCAAATGCACGCATCATCACACAACTGCAAATGAACCATACAACTTAAAAATCCACGCAACAAAAACCCATCCCCACATCATATCACACGTCTACTACTAAAACACACTTACTAGATGATGCAATTTCACACAAACTTCAGACTGAAAAGCATTTACACAACCTCTATGAAACAACCAAAAATGTAAACAAACACAACACATCTGTAACTCACAACATACTTTACAAAACTACATTAACACACACTTGCACAGCAACCACCGGCTATAGCCACAAAAGCGCTCTAAGATATCTTTGCGTACAAAACAACTTGAGACTTTCACACAATCGCTGCACATTTGGACGTACACGTAATAAAAAGTTGGAAGCGTCGGCGACATTGTCTCGCTGAAACACTGCCACCTGGTGGACAAGAATAAAACGTTTTAAGCATTTCGAGGTCTGCTCACTCACTTCGGCACTCCGACTCGACAAAACAAGACCCATTTTTCAAGTGGTGAAAATGTGCAAATAAGCCTTTATGAACCCTTTCCTTCTGAGGAGTTCCCAACCAGATAGGGTCGCCAAGATTAGGAACAGCAAACAGTGTGATACAGTACAACTGTTAATATTGATCATTATGTGTAAAGGCACAATATTTTTTTTTATTTTATGCCACTGGGTGTAATTACATGTAACTAAAAGTGTCCACATGTTATTTTCGTCGTATCTTATTAAAATAAAAACTAGGAATACTGTATGTTTATGATAAAGACCACAGGATAGCACCTGTTGACAGAATTAAAAGCACGAAATCCTCCTTCCAAAACAAAACAAAAAAATATCATTGTTTCAGTTTTAAAAAGATCCTTCTGGTTGCTTGTGTGCAAACATCGTGGACTTCCAGCGTCCTGACACTTTTTGTTTTTTAAATCAAATAGTTCTAAAAATGTCTTTTCCATTTTGTGCGCTTTGATGTTCACATACTTAAAAAAAAAAAAATTAAAAAAAAAGGAATAAAATAAATGGGCATCTTCATGGGAACGCGTTGCTCCAAGCCACTGCAGTTATCTGCTCAGCTATCACAAGAGCAGGTCGATCTTGGCAGGCACGCTTTTGCAGCCGCTAGTTGAGAAGTAGTGTCCCGCCGACGGCTTGTACGTCATGTCGGCCGCCACGGCCCGCGCCACGTCGTGGCGCTCGCAGGCGTGGCGCTGGCACAGCTGGGCCCGCGCGCATCGCTCCACGTGGCGCCGGCACAGCGGCAGGAAGGGCACGAAAACGGTGACCAGCTTCTCGCGGATGATGGATGAATTGTAGAGACCGCCTAGGGTGGGAGAACATTCAGGTGCATTCGGTAAGACAGAAATGTCAACCATCTAGCGTCAAATTTGTATAGTCTCCCTAACGCTTGTTGTCGTGAGATGTCATCAGCAGGTACTCGTTAGCCAAAATACGCCTCCTAAAAAGTGCTATCTTTAGGCCCGAAACAACAGCTTGTATTTTGATATCAGTGACAAGTCAAATAATACACGATCAAGTAACAATGAGGCAAAAAGTAAAAGGGTTTCAGAAGATCGAGAAGAGGTACAAAACAGACACATTGAAGGTAAACAAACACACACGCAAAGTGAAAAGCGGACTTTACTACCAAAATGGACAAAGTTATATCAGTGGTTGTGATATGAAGATAATGATGACAGATGCTACATGTAAGTCCGTTGTTATTTTAATACATTTTACTCGTTGGTTTTTGCTGACGTCTTGTAAATGCCGTTTGAATCTTAGACGTTCGTCATTTTTATTGTGCAATTTTAGGGACTCCAAACATTTCCGTTGGGACCCACAGCTTTTTAGTATTGCGAGTCTCGGGACGCAACAGTTTACATACGTCAAATGAGGAGTGTGGACCAATGTCAACATTAAAGTATTGCTGCCTCGGAATACATTTTTTCTCATTTTAATATCATATGAGAGCATCTCGATAATATCAATTCAGATCCTTAATGTTTACACCAAGGCATTTGATTTGACATACGGCATGATTTGGTTTGTTAAGAAATCATTTTTGATGCATATAAAATGTCCTCATCGAGACCATTACGCTGACAAGCAACTTGATGTGGTTTGCTGCACTTTGGTTTCCCGTCATATGACGATTCGTTTTTTGGGGGAGGTTTTGTCACTACATTTTCACAACTAAGTGATCATACAAGTTATGACCTTTAATTTGACTAACATATTTCCCGCACCATCCGGAGAATCGTATATTTAGACTCAGTCTCAATTATGAGGTCTATTTCTGCACCTAAAGCATACATAGGGCGCACTGTATTAAAGGTCGCCTACTCAAACATAGTCAAGAATAAAAGGGAACGTATATGAGGTTCTCTGATTGATTTATCACTTCCAGCGTAAGCACTCTAGGTAAAAAGTGATGACATCATGTTATCTTATTGGTTTATCACTGTGTGCGAGCGCGCGTACGGTACATATTATGTAATGTTCTCTGATTGGTTTATGGCTGCTAGCGTACGAGCCGTGTGTTTTTTCCCTTACGTCTCTGTGTCAATGGGAAATGTTCCGACAGTCAAGCGGAGGGCTTACAAAGTCGCACAATGACATTTTTACTGATTTTGGTGATTTCACTGTCAATTTGGGAGAAAATTAAAGGCTTTTATTTATTTGCGCCTTATGGTAAGAAAAATACTGCAATTACTCAAAGTGGTTTGTGGCAAATTGATTTCTATTACCCTTCCCCGAGTATAAATCGCGCAGCTGTGTTACTCTACAAACAAATAAACAGACAAAATGGCGCCTCTCACTGGACGGGTTGTCGTAAACAGCCTGGGCGATGGCGTCCTGCAGCTCGGCCAAAGTTATCTCCTCTCGGTCCCTCCCCGCCTCACGTTGCTCCAGAGCCACCTTATTGATCACCTCCTCACCAGCCGTACTACGAACAAACGCACAAATAAAACACAGCCACACAACTTCCAAAGCCACTTATTTCAACATGCAACAAAGTGACATTTTAGCACTTAGGTTAAAAGGCCACATTGATGGTGAAGTTTTTAAGTTTTAAAATTATTCATTATGGCGTGTGTGTGTGTATAAATATATATAGTGAGCCCCCGGTTTACGAGATGAATCCATTCCGCGGTTGGGATCGTAACGCGAATTCGCCATATGGCGGGCAACCCAAACCTATGTTAAATAGCAAATGCATGTAAAACCCCAGATAAAAACATCAAAATTGTATATACATTTTAAAAACTGGTAAAATGGTACAGAGTGCTACTTATATATGATATACACATATAAAAATTAAATTTCATGAATAACAATTTTGTAAAGGACTTATTTACCTTTGAGTGACGTGAACGCTTGTTATGACCATATTCCCTCGTGAGGGTAGCCTAGCCTGGGCTAAGCTATCTCAATCTTCTTCGTATTTCTTGATTATCTCTAGCATTGTTTCCATATAAATCATCTTCTTACTTCTCTCCTTAAAATCACTAGCAATCTTGAGACCTATGGCTAACCCATTCAAGCTTGAATTAAGCACTGAAATGCATTATAAATATGTTTATGTAAGCACTCACAGGTGAACAAAGCTTTAACGTTCCGCCATTTAGGAAACCGTGACGCCAACCAATAGCAGACCAGCATTCTAGTGAATAGCCGTATGAGCGCGGAGCGACTCGCAGAGTCACGCAAGCACACTGATCGCCCCGTTTGAGGAGGAGTTTTTGTCATAATTTGAAAAAAATGGCATAAAGAGAGGACAAAAAAAACGCAAGCCAGGGACGTCATAAACCAGGGGTCCACTGTGTGTGTGTGTGTGTGAGTTTTACACACACAAACCACATCATTGCACACACACACACTAAAATACCATAAACCTGACATTCAAACAGGGGTGTAAACTTTTGCTGGCCACCTGATGAAGATGTAGATGGCCTTGCGGTAGTTGGTGCGGAAAACCACGTGAGAGGGACCCAGAAAAGGCTCCAGAATGTCCAACAGCCCGGGCGCCATTTTGTCCATCTCGTCAAAGATAAAGACGGAGCGGGCGCACACCGTCAGGTTGCCCTGGACCCAAGACTTCAACTGCTCCTAGAGAAAAACAGCACAGAGCTTTTATTTCACTTTACATGTGTGACATAGATCTGACAAGATCTGTAAGGTTGTTTTGGATAGTTTTCATTATTTTTTGTCATCGTAAAAGTGGAACTCATAAGGTAAAACATGAACACGTAATTGTCACAAAGTACAAGAGCAACAAATATTTGGGAGTTGCAACTTATGTAAGCTACGGTAATTTAAAAATATAGAAAATATGTTAATAATGAAAATAAAAATTTTTAAACTTGCAGAGCAAAATTATTCTGTTCATCTTAAACTAAAATTTGCAAAACTACTGTCATTATTAAAGTCAAAATAAATGTCACTGAGAAAAGCCTTTTTTCAAAAAACGTCTGTTATATTTTTAACATTTCAATTAGTTCAAACATTTCATGGTAATTAATCTTTGATTAGTTTTGATTAAATATTAGTTAACATTTACAGTCTCATTGATTTAAAACCTATTTATTTTTAAACACATATTTACATTTGGCATTAGTTATTTTAACATGAGGTTTAATATGTGTAACGACTGTAAAAATAAAAAAAATAAAATATATATATATATATATATATATATATATATATATATATATATATATATATATATATATATATATATATATATATATATATATATATATATATATATATCTCCACAATGACAAAAACATTGAAATTACTTCTTTTGTTTATAAGTTTATTGAAATAGGAAGGACTGGTGGGACTGTAAAGACGTATAAATATGTCTTTGTGATTGAATGAGTTAAATTTTATTGTCAGCTGTACTCACAATTGACTTGAGGGCAAAAATGTGAAGTCATCTTCCTACCCGCTGCAGCTCGACGTGTCCGCCGGAGGGGAAATGCAGCGTGGGGATGAACTGGTGGACGAAGGGGCTGCTCATGGCCGAGCCGTAAAGGCGGTGCGCCAGCATGCCGGCCGCAAGCGTCTTGCCCGTGCCCGACGAGCCGTGCAGGGACAGCACCAGCGGCCGCTCGGGCGCATTGTCGGCCAGGAAGCGCGCCACCTCCTCGGAAACGGCTTCCTGGGCCAGGTGCTGCCCGTAGATGTTCTTGTACAGGTCCCACTCCAACTCTGATTCACAAAACGTCATTCATATTTTACAGTGCTTCATTTTGCCTGCGTCCCAGATGCATAATTTTTGACAGAGATGCATCATTTCAAATCAACGTCCGTCCATTGGATGCAACGTTTTTGACAGCAAAATATTAATCATCATCCATTTACTCTTTTATTCAGCAACAACCTAAGAAAAAAAATTGTGATCTCGCAGGTCACCTTGTCTCGTTTTTACCTGCGATCTCATCGATGTGAGATTTCCTCTGCCCATGCTCCTTCATTTGCACATTTACACGCCTTTTTACAATTTATTATCTTGCGCCACAATTACCCATTTTGCACCACGGTGTTTTAGTCTTTTTTTTTTTTTTGGGGGGGGGGGGGGGGGGGGGGTTTAAACCACACTTGTTTTACCGTACATCTGTGAAAAACAGCTTGTGTTTTGGCAAATCAATTTTTATTAATCTGAGGATACTAACACCACTGGACTTTTGCCGTCTGCTGATGATACTGCAACCATGCAGACCTTTGATCCAACTGGCCGGGATCTCCTCAGCAAAGAATGCATACCTCAAGAGATATGGAGTGGGTTCTAAAACTTCTCTATGAGCGTTACTCACTATTGAACAAAAAAGCTGTTGGAAACAACAGCTTTTTGTTTACAGTCAAACTTTTGCTTAACATGCTCGTTCTGATCTTCAGGTGTACAATGTGGCCCACGATAAAAAATGAGTGTGATAACCTTGTTCTAGTAGGAGACACTTCATTTCATGTATTGTTCCTGTATGCCAATTACCAATGCGAAGGGAGGTCTTCTTGTACGTTTTACTGTGCGACATTGTTTTAAATGTTAGCCTTAATAGCATAAGTGATACTGTTTAAGTGCGTCTTTTTTAACAACGCGTGTGTGTTTGTTTTAGCAAGGCTAGCCCACTCCCTTGTTGCATACACTCAAAAACAGAACTCCATTAGCCACCGGGCTAGCCGGCTAAGCTAAACTCGGAAGAACTCCCCTACCTCTGACGTTGGGTCTAAAGTCGCAGTCGCAGCTGTCGGCGATAGTGCAGTATAATGTCTGGAACACGCAGAGGGCCGGCGAGCAAACACACAGAAGCAGCACAGGCAAAAGAATGAACATTTTCTGTTCGTTTGGGGTTTTAGCCACAACCCCAAGCCATTTGCGAGCCCAGCCACTGCCGCTCTCCAGCCAGCCAGCGCGGCCGGTTGTTTGACTTGCTGGGTGACGTCACGGTACGTGGCAGGACGCAGGACTGCGGGCGACGGATTGTGACGCCATAACCAAGTTGACGTATGTCGCAAGAAACATAAAAAAAAAAAAAAATCTAGGTTTGTTCAAGAAAGTGTGATTCGTCTTTTTTTGTGAATGTTAATTTCGAGTGAAGCTATAGGAAAGATAGATGATTTTATTTTTCAAAATACTAATCACAGAATTAAACTTCAAGCTATAACTATAATTATATATTTCATAAATAAAGACATAGACACCCGAGATAGTGTTTGTCTTTTTATTTTGTTTGGGGAATTTCACAAAGCCATTTATTCTTATTTTTATTTTTCACTTCGTGTTTTTAATTATTCAAAACTGATATTATTATTATTTTTTTTTTTTAGTCTTTTAAGTTTGTAAATAATAAGAAAGGGAAAATGATTCTGGACATTTATTCTAATTTGTTTAAGTCAGTGCTTTTGAAATAGTGAGGCTGGCCCCACTGTGGGCACGAGGCAATGCCATTCTTATTGTGTATGGATGTTATGATTATCTGAAATGTCTGATTGTTTGTACTTATTTGTTTGATTGTTTTATGTTTTGTTGTGTTGTTGTTCCATGTTGTATCGACAAGGAATGTTTTTGTGAATTATTAAAAGAATATATGTCAATTAAAAAAAATACAGTTAGAAAAATTACATCTATTTTAAAAGTACATACATCCAATCAATGACATTTAACAGAAATAGTCTAGTCAAACCTAAGACAAAGGAAAAAAATACTGTATATTATGATTGATATATTTTGAAAGTCTACACTGTTTTTTTTTCTATTAAACACTTTTCATTTAGAACATCTTAAAGTAAATTTGACATTTGCATTTGCAAAGCTTTTTCGAACTTCAGAAAAAAAACTTCAGTTTCAAATTGTTCATCGTAACTAGTTAATATTGTTTTTCATGGTTAAAAATAATAATTTTAACATTTAAGCTCAACAGCTATTTCCAAATCATTTTAAGTTTTGTCAAAATGCATTTGAAAATGGGGCAATGCCGAAAGCAGGCTCTCCACAACTCTATCACGACCAAGCTGCATACTCCATTTGCCACTCATCTGTTAAAATTTTACCACTTGTCTGACGTCTGTCAGAATGTCCGAACTGTCTAGGTCGCCACGTTCAGGTTGTAGTATTAACTGTAGGCGTGAGTTCAAATCCCACTTCTGGTCAGGCTTTATGATATAAATATTCCCTTTTACTACCATGAAGAAATCTTTTACTGAAACGTGTGGAAAAATGATACAAACTGTAGACATATCTATCTATCTATCTATCTATCTATCTATCTATCTATCTATCTATCTATCTATCTATCTATCTATCTATCTATCTATCTATACATTCCATAAATTGCTGAGGTTGGAGGAAAGCAGATGTGAAACACTTGCTAGACCCATTAACCAATTGAGAAGATGAAGGACCACTGGACTACATTCCACAAGTCCAGCAGGTGGCGGGCTCCGTGCAACGCAGGTGTGAAGCAGTTGCTTGAACGCATGTAAGGGTTGTTCAGGTTGCGTGTCTTTACTGGGTTAAAGTGTATGCTCAGGTTGTGGGCACGTGGAAGACCTTCAACTTACATCACACAAGCAAATATGCACACAAGCAAACTCACGCACACACACACTCACACATACACACACTCTCTCTCTCACACACACTCTGATAACCGTTAAATGTCATTAGGTTCAAGCTTACTCTCCTTTTCAGTTGACACTCCGTCGATTTGATTTGATTCAAGAACAATGGTTTGCTCATGTATTACAATATTCATCACATTCACCATACAAATAATCCCATGCGAGATGGACGCTTGCTTTTTTACCGTGGTGTTTTTTATAAGACTGTATTGTGTAACATAAAAGGATGTCATGGACTTGTGAGGCTTGACGTGACAAGACTTTTTTTTATGATTCAGGGCTATCTTACTATGTTTTACCTGACTTTTTTTTTGGTGGGGGGGGCAGGTACAATGCTGACAAGTGTTGGATTTGGTATGAATGAATCCACCACATGTACCTACTGTTGTCAAATTACATTACATATTTACTTATGAAATTAACATATTTTTTCTGGAAATAAGCCACAACTTTTTTCTCACAATTTGAGCCAGCGACACTCATGTGGGTGGGTAAGCAGCTATAGAAGATGGATGACATATAGTCCTAGATCTGTCCTTGTGTTTTATCAAACTTCAGAAGATAAAACTCAAATGAAATTTCAATTAAGAGTCAGCGTTTTCTTCGTTACATTGTATAATTACAAATGTTTTATGATTGACCTTTCATTGGATTATAAACAAACACACAGGATTTCATGCTGGTGACAAGGCAAAAACCTCAACACAAGCGAGCCAGGGCTTGTTTTGTTGAATTCGATCAAATGTATTTACATTTGACTTCTCCTTGATTGAAACACACGGAGTTGAAACAAGAGCATCCCAGGTAAATATGCTAATTATACATCTTGTCTACAATGGGCACTTATGTAATCCTTGTCATGTGACCAGCACAGAAAGTGGAGTCCACTTCCTGCTGGCAGCGTCCAGTCGATCCGTCAAGTCCATCCTGTGCACACACGAATGTTCCCTAGCTCTCGGTAAGTCAAACAATATTTTTGTTGCATGACAGTTTTATGTGGAAGGAACTTTATTGCTTCCAGATGTTTCCCGTTTCCCCCCTGTTCACCTTCAAACTTTTTTTCTTGTCATTGTTGTTGCTGTGTTTTGTTGTTTTGATTCTTGCATGTGAGTGTGGATGTTGCAGTCAGTGATTACAAACAGTGTGACTGTCAAAAAGAACACAATCTGTTCCTCCTCAAATAAACAACAAAAAGACATATTTTTGGGAACAGAAATATGTTTTCCTGGATCAAAGTGTTGCCCTGGTAAAATCTCCATTGGCTGTTTTGTAATTTGATCTTTTATTCCAATAATACATACAGTATATATTTATATCAATTCACAACTTTTTGTTGATTGATTTTTTTCTAATATTTGTGGAGGAATTTTTCATTTGATTTTATTGTATGTATTTTATATTCATTTTTATTATGATCATGTCGACCTTCACCTTTTAGTTTCTTTGTATGTAAGATAATATTATATAATATGTTACCACCTTTTGTTTTCCTCACGATTGATAATGTTATATTAACTTCACATGCTCTCATAGAGTCAAGAAATTGAAGTTTTATAATGCACAATACTGAAGTGAAGCCCACTCCAAGTCACAACCCATCATTCACATCATGCAGAAAGGATTTTTCTAAATTTCTTCAATATGGTGATGACTAATGTCAAATTGTTCAATAATGAAAAAACAAATAAATCTGAATCACAGTGCCTCTAAACTTGACTGATACTGTACACCAAAATGTATGTATGATATGTTATCAGACTATATAGGGTTGTTTGTCTTCGTGTTCGCTGTGAGAGGCTGGAGTCCGGTTCAAGTTGTCCAAGGACAGATGGGATAGGCTCCAGCACGCCCATGACTCTCATGGGGATAAGCAGTAAAGATAATGGGTGTATAGATGTGTTATTATTCATGTAAATAATACCATAGCATATTTATGTATAAGAATTTATATGAATTAACAGGTGTTATGTGTCATATGTTAAGTCCTTTGTCATTCAATGTGAACACGTGAGTGACTGCTGCTAATTATCATTTGCAATACCAGGACGTCTCCCTGACCTTCACACCCACGCGAAGCGTCCGGCTTAGCTCTTGCTAAAGAATAAAGCGTTAAGCTTGGGGCTGCAATGTAATGTGAGAAAGGGGAGCGTGAAAAGAAAAACAATTTGGACAAGCCTTGTGGGATCCCGTGCCTTGCAAAATACCCACCTAGTACTATTGTTGCGCAATCCAGAAAGCTTCTTTTGTGTGTCAATGTGTTTTTCTGTGTGAACGATTCTAGTGACATTCAATTGGGTTTATGACAGTATATCCAGATAGGATGATGTACTTGACAAATTTAATTCAATTTAATGTGGACAAACTCTCTGCAGAGTCCCGCGTCAGACATGTCCCAGCCAACGCTACTGATACTGGGGGTGCTGCTTTTCGCGCTGGTCGGCGGTGCAGCGGGCGGAAAGATCCTGGTCTTTCCTATAGATGGCAGTCACTGGATCAACATGAAGGTCCTGATCGAGGAGCTTCATGCCCGGGGCCATAACATCACCGTGATTCGAACAAACGACAGTTGGTACATCAAACCTGAGTCGCACCTCTACAAGACCATCACCCTGAATTTCTCAAGCGGCTTTGACAAGGTCGGCTTTGGCTCCTTTGTCACCCGGATGCTCCACTTGCGGCGGGCCCACGCCTCCCTGTGGAAGAAGCTAGCGCTGGAGTACGAGCTGGTAGACCAGTTTTACAATCTGAACCAGCAAGTAGTGGACATAATGGCCAACGTGTTTGAGGACCGGGAAATGATGCGGAACCTACAGGAATCGCACTACGAGGTTGTCCTAACTGACCCGGCGTTGGGGGGTGGTGTCCTCCTGGCTCATCGTCTGGGTCTGCCTCTGGTGTTGAATGTCCGTTGGACTGTCCAGGGTGAGGCACATCTGGCCATTGCGCCCTCCCCCTTGTCTTATGTTCCTATCCCAGGAGCTAAACTGACAGATAAAATGACATTTTGGGAGCGTCTCCAGAATATAATCTACTACTTGTTCACGCGTTGGCAGGTTTGGTACGTGTCAGACGCCACTTACAAACCCTTTGTCCACCGATACTTTGGCCCAGATGTGCACTACATGGAACTCTTCCAGTCAGCCGACATCTGGCTGATGAGGAATGATTTCACCTTTGAGTACCCACGGCCCACCATGCCCAACGTCGTCTACATGTCTGGGTTCCAATGCAAGCCGGCGCGGCCGCTTCCTGCTGACCTGGAGGACTTTGTGCAGAGCTCCGGAGAGCATGGGGTGGTAGTGATGACCCTAGGAACCCTTGTAGCAGACCTCCCGGAAGATATCACAAATGGAATTGCCGCCGCCTTTGCCCAGCTCCCGCAGAAGGTGATCTGGAGACACCAGGGTAAGCGCCCATCCACCCTGGGAAACAACACGCTTCTCCTGGACTGGCTTCCACAGAATGACCTCTTGGGCCACAGTAAAACCCGAGTTTTTGTAGCGCATGGCGGCACCAACGGCATCCAGGAGGCCATCTACCATGGCGTCCCCCTGGTGGGCCTCCCGCTCATGTTCGACCAGCATGACAACTTCTTCCGGATGGAAGCCAGGGGGGTAGCCAAGGTGCTGGACATTGCCACGGTGAACCAAGAGAACTTCCTGGAGGCCTTACAAACGGTTCTGTACCAGCCGTCGTACGGCCACAAGATGCGGCATCTGTCAACACTGCACCGCGACCAGCCCATCCCCCCTCTGACCCGTGCTGTCTTCTGGATCGAGTTTGTAATGAGGCACAAGGGGGCGTCACACCTGAGGACAGATTCCTATAAGATGTCCCCCATACAATACTACTGCCTGGATGTAGTGGCCTTC